>NC_029775.3:84637692-84638553 GCF_000817695.3 Arachis duranensis | reverse complement strand
AGAGGTTAATTATATGGGTGAACCTTATGGAAACACCTATAATCCATCATGGAGAAATCATCCAAATTTCTCCTGGAAGGATCAACAAAAGCCTCAACAAGGCTTTAACAATGGTAGACGCAATAGGCTGAATAATAGTAAGCCATATCCATCATCTTCTCAGCAACAGACAGAGAATTCTGAACAAAACACCTCTAATTTAGCCAATATAGTCTCTGATATGTCAAAAGCCACTTTCAGTTTCATGAATGAAACAAGATCCTCCATTAGAAATTTGGAGGCACAAGTGGGCCAGCTGAGTAAGAAAGTTATTGAAACTCCTCCCAGTATTCTCCCAAGCAATACAGAAGAGAATCCAAAAGGAGAGTGCAAGGCCATTGATTTGATCAAAGTGGCCGAATGCACTAGGGAGGAGGAAGACGAAAATCCTGGTGAGGAAGACCTCCTAGGACTTCCTTCAAGCAAGAAGGAGTTTCCTATTAAGGATCCAGAGGAATCTGAGGCCCATATAGAGACCATAGAGATCCCATTAAATCTCCTTCTGCCATTCATGAGCTCTGAAGACTATTCTTCCTCTGAAGAGGATGAAGATGTGACTGGAGAGAAAGTTGCTCAATACTTAGGAGCTATCATGAAACTAAATGCCAAGTTGTTTGGTAATGAGACCTGGGAAAGTGAACCTCCCTTGCTCATTAGGGAACTAGATACTTGGATTCAGAAAACTCTACCTCAAAAGAAACAAGATCCTGGCAAGTTCTTAATACCTTGCACCATTGGCACCATGAGCTTTGAAAAAGCTCTATGTGATCTGGGGTCAGGGATAAATCTTATGCCACTCTCTGTAATGGAGAAGCTGGGGAT
>NC_029775.3:84635735-84636948 GCF_000817695.3 Arachis duranensis | reverse complement strand
AGATGGAATTCCTTGACACCTCAGGACCTGTGGACCCCACAGGATCATCTCAGGATCTGTGGACCTCACAGGATCCCCACCTACCTCGCCCTCTCTCTTTCCATTCATGGTCATTCCTTCTATTTTTCATTCACCATCTATATCTATCCACTCTTCCCCATACACCCCACCTACCTTTACAATTCAACTTCTCTTTCCCACCCAATCCCACTCATATAGCCGAATCTATCTCTCCTCACTCACCTCCATTTTCTTCTTCTTCTTCTTCCTCTCTTCTTTCTTCTCTTGCTCGAGGGCGAGCAATATTTTAAGTTTGGTGTGGTAAAAGCATAGCTTTTTTGCTTTTCCATTACAATTAATGGCACCTAAGGCCAGAGAAACCTCAAAGGGAAGACAAAAGCTTCCACCTCTGAGTCTTGGGAGATGAAAAAAAAAATATAAGCCGTCATAGCTCAGTGGTATAACATGTGGCTGCAAATCAAGAGATCCCTGAGATACCTCAGGGAATAAGTTATCCTCCACACAAATATTGGAAGCAACTAAGGGTAGAAACACCAAAATTACTAGGAATCATTCAACAGAAGCAAGGAAGAGACATAGAAGGGCTCAAAAAGCACCATTGGACCTTCAAGAAGGCGCCACCCTCGCTAAGAGGTGGATTCATTCCTTGTTCTTTATTTCTTTCTGTTTTCGGTTTTTAATTATTGTGTTTATCTATGTTTTGTGTCTCTACTTCATGATCATTAGTATGTAACCATGCCTTAAAGCTATGAATAAAATCCATTAGTCTTTCACCTCTCTTGAATAAAAAAAAATGTTTTAATTCAAAAGAACAAGAAGTACATGAATTTCGAATTTATCCTTGAATTTAATTTAATTATATTGATGTGGTGGCAATACTTTTTGTTTTCTGAATGAATGCTTGAACAGTGCATATTTTTGATCTTGTTGTTTATGAGTGTTAAAATTGTTGGCTCTTGAAAGAATGATGAACAAAGAGAAATGTTATTGACAATTTGAAAAATCATGAATTTGATTCTTGAAGCAAGAAAAAGCAGTGAAAAAAAAACAAAAGCTTGTAAAAAAAAAAAGTGGCGAAAAAAATAGAAAAAAAATAAAAGAAAAAGCAAGCAGAAAAAGCCAATAGCCCTTAAAACCAAAAGGCAAGGGTAAAAAGGATCCAAGGCTTTGAGCATCAATGGATAGGAGGGCC
>NC_029775.3:84634638-84634911 GCF_000817695.3 Arachis duranensis | reverse complement strand
CAACGGCGTTGGAAAGTAGACATCCAGGGCTTTCCAGCAATATATAATAGTCCATACTTTATTCGAATAATGACGACGTAACTTGGCGTTGAACGCCAAGTACACACTGCTGTCTGGAGTTAACGCCAGAAAAACGTCATGATCCGGAGTTGAACGCCCAAAACACGTCATAACTCGGAGTTCAACTCCAGGAAATGCCTCAGCTCGTGGATTAATCAAGCTCAGCCCAAGCATACACCAAGTGGGCCCCGGAAGTGGATTTATGCATCAATT
>NC_029775.3:84613597-84633829 GCF_000817695.3 Arachis duranensis | reverse complement strand
AGCTTGCCATGGAAAGGAGTAAGAAGGACTGAGTAGAAGCAGTAGGAGAGCAGGCGTCCTTGAGCCATGCAGCATCTGCATTCGCTTATCTGAAATTCCCACCAATGAATCTGCATAAGTCTTCTATCCTTTTATTTAATCTATTCTTTTATCTTTATTTTCGAAACCCATAAACCATTTTAATCTGCCCGACTGAGATTTACAAGGTGACCATAGCTTGCTTCATACCAACAATCTCTGTGGGATCGACCCTTACTCACGTAAGGTTTATTACTTGGACGACCCAGTACACTTGCTGGTTAGTTGAACGGAGTTGTGAATTTAACCAAGAGCCACAATAGTTTTTGTGTATATGCCAAAGAGCCAATATCAATGATCACAATTTCGTCCACCATAATTTCTGAGAGAGACTTGAACAATGTCCAAGAAAGAGGATTACCAAGTAACTCGACAGGGCCCGACATAACAAAGTCGGCCTAAAATATAAAGTTACAAAGGTAATCCCTGAAAGAAACCTGAACAAGGTCCAAGAAAGAGGATTACCAAGTAACTCGACAGGGCCTGACATGACAAAGTCGGCCCAAAATATAAAGTTACAAAGATAATCCCTGAAAGAGACATGAACAAGGTCCAAGAAAGAAGATTACTAAGTAACTTGACAAGGCCCGACATGACAAAGTCGGCCCAAAATATAAAGTTACAAAGATAATCCCTGAAAGAGACCTGAACAAGGTCCAAGAAAGAGGATTACCAAGTAACTCGACAAGGCCCGACATGACAAAGTCGGCCCAAAATATAAAGCTACAAAGGTAGTCCCTGAAAGAGACCTGAACAAAAGTCCAAGAAAGAGGATTACAAAGTAACTCGATGTGGCCCAACGAGACAAAGCCAGCTCGAAACATAACTCTACAAAAGTAACCCCTAAAAGAGGGTTACTAACAACTCTTCGGACAAAAACCGACATGAAGAACTCGGTCACCTCAGCATTATAATCCCTAATGAAGACCTGAACAAAGTTCAAACAAAATGAATTGCTAAAAAACAGCATCAGGTAAAGGAATCAAATCGATCATGTCAGACAGAGTTCCAACACTCCCAAAGCCTACGAAGGTACCAAGACAAGTGCAGACAGACATGATATAAAAAAGTTATAATAATATCCAGCTTCAGAGGCCACCAAGTTCAGCCCACAAAGCCTGGAAACTACCTTGTTTATCAAAATAAAGTTGCTAAACCGGCAACTAAAAAAGTATCAAAAGTCAGCAAAATAAAGAGTTCAAAAGCCCACAAGCCGGGCTATCTACACAAGTAATTACAGAAATCAGTTAAACACCCGAAGGCTTCTCGGCAGCATCAGTACGGGGTGAAGGAGGGCGAGTCTGGAGAGGCACTGCGTCCACTGTCCCGTCATCCCGATTCAATATCTGGCAATCAGAATCTAATTTGGGACCAGTAGGAGTGAAGAAGCTGACACAACAGAAGCTTTGGCAACAGGCTCAGAGGAAGTCTCAACGTCGTCATCATCAGGATCATCGGGGACGATCTTGCCATCCTTCACAACATTATCCAAACTAAATAAAGCAAGGTCGACCTCCGGGGCAAGAACCCGAACCTGCTCCTTTAGGTTCTTATAAGCAGCAGTTACGTTGCCCACAAGGTGACCCTGGAACTCAGAATAATCAACCCGAATCGACTCTAACTCCCCTCTGAGACGCATCACTTCTCGAGATGGTGATGTTTCCTAAGCTCCACACAGAATTCAGTATTGGCCATAGAAACACACATCAAAACAAAGGAGTCCAACCAATCGGACATACCCTCAGAAACCTTAGAGGACGTCTCTACAATATTTTTACGAGAAGACATAGCCAAACTAGTCCTACAAACAAGAAAAGGAAAGTGGATTACTAAAAGCATCTCGGACGAAGTCAAAACAAATCAGCCAGCACAGTCCAAACACAGCACAAACAGCAAAAAGAAACCCCAGGATCCACACCAAGAAGGTCCAGGGGCATCCTTTGGAGGCAATCAGGGAACAAAGATTCAGGAAAATTTACAAGGCTAACGTCCCAACAAAAAACTCACAGCAAGAACGAAAGAGAAACCCTTTCTCAAAAAGCAACATCCCAAAAAGAAAAACAAACGCGAGGAAAATCAAACGAGCCACCAAAAGAAAAAGTTCTTTTACGGAGCAATCTCCATCAAAGAAAAGCAATCAAATAGGACAAAAGCCATCAAAAGGAGCAACCTTTCTCAAAAACAATAGTTCAGAAATCAGCAGTAGTATACAAAGCCCTAAAAGAGCCAAACTAGGAAAATACACCCAGAAGCATACATAAGGTCAAAAGGAAAACCAAAAAACATGCATCATAGCGATAAACCGAGCATGATAATATACATAGATTCAAGCTTTCCAACATGCACTCAGTCAGAATCAAAACTTCATAAAAAAATAAAATACAGAGCAGCAGAAATAGACGACAAAAGAAAAAGCAAAACCAACCTGGAAAAGGAGAAGAATGTGGAAGGAGGTTGAAGACGAAGAAGCCAGAAATTGCCGTCGAAAAATAAAAGAAAGAACTTACGATCGCCAAACAACGTTGCGAGGAGAAACGCAAAAAACGTAAGTTTTCAGATGAAAACAGAAGGAGAGAAGAAAAAGGAAAGTTACAGCAAAAAGCAAGAGAAGAAGAAAAACGTTTCTTGAGAGTGAAATTCAAAATAAAGGCCAAAAGAAACAGAGCATCAAAAACCAATTAGTGAGGGCATTAAAAACCCTCGCGCATTCCCAAGGCCAGGACACTAATGCTAAAGCGCGCGCTTTCAGAGGAAATGGAACAGAAACATTCCACATTCAAAAAGGAACTCTACAAAGATAAAATTGACGAAATGCTCGAGTTTGGTTTCACCGGAGAAGGATCGAAGTCCTAAAAACTAAAGACTCGACCTCAAAAGGAAGACCGAGCTCGAGCAGGGGCACTGTTCATACCCTGGGTCGAGCTGTCTGACCCGGGATGTTCTACCGACAAAGCGACCGACCTCTTCAGGTCAGGACAATCCGACCTCTTCTCAAAGAGCACGGCCAAACTACCAGGAAAGCCCAATGAAAGGCCCATCCCGAGGAACACGACCCGAATCCAAAGGCAGCCCAAGCCTATAGAGATGAAGGCGGTTCCTTTAAAAATAAGATGACCTCACTCGAAGATAAAGATAAGATAAGATAACTAACTTATCTTATCTAAGGAAGATCTCTCTACACCATTATAAATACACTGGAGCACCTAGGTATAACTCATACTCTGATTCTACTAAATACCTACTTAATACCCTTGCTAACTTAAGCATCGGAGTCCCTTGCAGGTACCCCCACCCTCCGGGGATGAAGGATCAGCACCACCACCAAATCTAACAAGTCAGACACGACAGCTCCGACCAGCTCAGAAGATCTCGTCCGAGATCGACCTATAGTTTCAGGTAACCTTTGGAAAGGACCCTTGTAGCACTTTGCTAATGAAGTATATAGGTTGCTGTCTGCTTTCGTCCTCTCTGACTAGTGCTGAAGCTACTGCCCGTCTTCCTACTGCGAGGTATAATATGAGCGTTTCTCCTTCCCGAGGTCGGGTAAGAATGGGTGTCCATTCGAACTTCTTTCCCTTCCTTAGCGTAGCGTAGAAGGGGAGAGATCTTATGGCTGATCTGGCTAGAAATTTGGACAAGGCTACCAGTCACCCATTGAGTTGTTGCACTTCTTTGACATAGGTTAGACTTTTCATGTCGAGTATGGCCTAGCACTTGTCCGGGTTTACTTTGATTCCTCTTTGTGTGAGCATGAATCCCAAGAATTTGCCAGCTTCTACTGCGAAGGTGCATTTTGCAGGGTTAAGTCGCATGCCATGCTTTCTTATGGTATTGAACACTTGGGCGAGGTCGGACAGTAATGATTCATCGCTTTGTGTTTTTACTAACATATTGTCCACGTATACCTCCATTAGTTTTCCAATGTGGTCTACGAAGACTTTGTTCATTAACCTTTGGTAGGTAGCTCCTGCGTTTTTGAGTTCGAATGGCATGATGACGTAGCAGTACTTTGCCTTGGGTGTTAAGAATGAGGTTTTTTCTTGATCAGGTGGGTACATCGGGATTTGATTGTATCCTGAATAAGCATCCATAAATGAGAGGTACTTGTATCAGGAGGAGGCGTCCACTAGAGTGTCAATACTTGGGAGTGGATAAGGATCTTTTGGGAAAGCTTTGTTGAGGTCGGTGTAATCAGTGCACATCCGTCACTTCCCATTTGACTTTTTCACCAAGACGACATTGGCTAGCCATAATGGGTACTTGACTTCTCTTATGAATCCTGCCTCTAGTAGAGCTTGTACCTGTTCTTTCACAGCTTGGGATCTTTCTGGTCCGAGCTTTCTACGCCTCTGCTGTACTGGCCGAGATCCTAGATATATTGCCAGCTTGTGGCACATTAGCTTGGGGTCTATGCCCAGCGTGTTTGCGGACTTCCATGCGAAGAGGCCGGCATTATCTTTTAAGAACTGTATGAGGGACTTTTTTACTCTCCCTTTAGGATTGCGCCAATATTGGTCGTTTTATCTGGGACATCTCTGATCTGGACTTTTTCTATCTCGCCTTCAGGTTGTGGACGGAGTTCTTCCCGACCTCGAATTCCCCCGAGTTCGATGGTGTGGATTTCTTCTCCTTTGCCTTTAAGGTTCAGACTTCCATTGTAATAACGGCGTGCTGTTTTCTGGTCTCCTTTTATCGTAGCGATTCCTTCTGTAGTTGAGAACTTTATGCATAGATGTGGAGTCGAGACTACTGCCCTGAGCTGATTTAGCATTGTCTGACCTATTAAGGCGTTGTAGGCTGAGCTCACGTCGACCATAATGTAGTCTATGTTGAGTGTCCTTGACCAGTTTCCCTTTCCGAAGGTTGTATGTAGCGAGATGTATCCAAGTGGTTGGATTGGAGTGTCTCCTAATCTGAATAAGCTGTTTGGATATGCTCTGAGCTCTTTTTCTTCCAGGCCGAGTTTGTCGAAGGTGGTTTTGAACAAGATGTCAGCCGAACTTCCTTGGTCCACTAATGTGCGGTGAAGGTTAGCATTAGCCAATATGATAGTGATGACCATGAGATAGTCATGTCCCAAGATGACGACAGATGTGTCCTTTTTAGTGAAAGTAATAGTAGGGAGGTCGGGTGCTTCTTCTCCTCCCTCGATGTGATATACTTCTATGAGGTGTCTTTTGCGAGATGATTTGGAGATTCCTCCTCCCGTAAATCCTCCATGTATCATGTGAACATGCCTCTCCGGGGTACGAGGTGGTCGTTCTGTTCGCCCGACCTTTTCGTCTCTTCTTCTCTTTCTGGGCTCATCTATCTTACTAGCTAGGTACTGTTCTAGTCTCCCTTCTCTTACCAATTTCTCTATGACATTCTTCAAGTCGAAGCACTCATTGGTGGGATGTCCATAGATTCGATGGTATTCGCAGTATTCCGTCTGATTTCCTCCTCCCTTTTTGCTTTTAAGTGGACGAGGTGGTGAGATCTTTTCAGTGTGGCATACTTCTTGGTATACTTCGACAAGAGACACCCGAAGAGGGGTGTAGTTGTGGTATTTTTTAATCTTCTCACCATGCTGATCTTCTTTTTTCTTGGACTCTTTATCCTTATCTCGGGAGGAGTAAAAGGATCCGGATTTCGAGGTCTCTCCTAGTCGAGAGTTTTCCTCCATGTTGATGTATTTTTCTGCTCATTCTTGCACTTCATTCAAAGATGTAGGGTGTTTCTTTGATATGGATTGACTAAAAGTCCCTCTCGTAGGCCATTGATGAGGCCCATGATGGCTGCTTCAGTTGGCAGATTTTGTATGTCCAGACATGCTTTGTTGAATCTTTTCACGTAGTTGCGAAGATTTTCCCGATCTCCTTGCTTGATCCCTAACAAACTTGTGGCGTGCTTGGTTTTGTCTTTTTGGATGGAGAATCTAGCAAGGAATTTTCCAGCTAAGTCGTCAAAGCTTGAGATGGACCTTGGGGGCAGGCTGTCGAACCACTTAATTGTCGTCTTGGTTAAGGTAGTTGGGAAGGCTTTGCACTGAATTGCATCTGAGGCATCGGTGAGATACATTCTGCTTCTGAAATTACTGAGATGATGACTTGGATCTGATGTGCCATCGTATGGGGTCATGTCGAGAGCCTTAAAATCCTTTGGGACTTTGGCTTTCATGATTTCTTTGGTGAATGGGACTTGATCCTTGCAGGGATTATCTTCGTGATTGGATCGAGTAGCCTTAGCCTTTAGATCTGCTTCGAGCTTTAGGAGTTTGTCTTCCAATTCTTTACGTCCCTACTTTCCCTTCGAAGGTCCTTCTCGGCTTCTCGTTGGTGCTCAGCCTCTTTTTTGAGTTGTTTGAGACGATCTTGTTGAGCATGAAGCGCCTCCAGGATTTGCGTGTTTAGTGAGTTCTTGTATGCGTGTAGTTGAGATGTTTCCTTTGGAGTAGTGTCTGCGTCCTTCTGCGGCGTTCTATTTTCTAGATCTGAGTTGTGGTCGTTGTCAAGGTTATCCGCCATGATGATGGGATGACTTCCAAGTTTCCCAGCAAAGGCGCCAATGTTCCGAGAGTTACCTGAAACTGTAGGTCAATCTCGGACGAGATCTTCTGTATTGGTCGGCGCTGTTGAGTCTGACTTGATGATGGTGGCCGGAGCCGCTGTGTCCGACTTGTTGGACTTGGTGGCGGTGCTGATCCTTCGTCACCGGAGGGTGGTGGTACCTGCAAGGGACTCCGATGCTTAAGTTAGCAAGGGTATTAAGCAGGTTTTTTTTGTAGAATCAGAGTATGAGTTATACCTGGGTGCTCCAGTGTATTTATAATAGCGTGGAATGACCTTTCTCGAGATAAGATAGTTATCTTATCTTATCTTCGAGTGAAGTCATCTTTATCTTTAAGAGAACCACCCTTATCTTTTCTAGGCTTGGGCTGCCTTTAGATTTGGGTCGTGTTCCTCTGTTTGGGCCTCTTTGGGCCTCTGTAGTGGTTTGGCCGACCTCTTATATAAAGAGGTCAGGTAATCCTGATCTTTGAACAAGTCGGTCGTCTTGACTTTGATCAGCCCGGGTCGTGCAACTCGACCCGAGGCATGGACAGCCGCTGATGCCCCCAGAAAGCGGGATAAGGCCGTAAGCCTTCCAGCTAGCCCCTACCCATCCTTAACGCAACCTAGGCTTGCATCTACAGGATGGCCTCGCATTTATCTGGGTTAGCCTCCACCCCCCTTTTGTGTTATCATGAAGCCGAGAAACTTCTTGGTCTCTATGGCAAAAGCACACTTGAGGGGGTTTAGCCTCATGTTGTGCTTACGAAGAGACTTAAAGACGACATCTAGATCGCCGACTAGGTTGCTTGGCTTGCTAGTTTTCACCAAAATATCGTCGACATAAACCTCGACTGATCTTCCGATAAGATCACTAAAAACCTTGTTCATCAGTCTCTGGTAGGGGGCTCCGGTGTTCTTCAGTCTGAACGGCATCACTCTGTAACAGTAAGTATCAGCTGGCATTATGAACGTCATTTTCTCCTCATCAGGTCGGTGCATCGGTATTTGGTTATACCCGAGTATGCGTCCATAAAACTTAAGAAATGATACACTGCTGCTGCATCTACCAGTGCGTCAATATTTGGCAGGGGAAAGGAGTCTTTTGGACACGCTTTGTTGATATCTGAGTAGTCAACGCACATCCTCCATTTCCCGTTGGCTTTCTTAATGAGAACTACATTCGACAACCACGTTGAGTACTCGAGTTCCCTAATGAATCCTGTTTCTAACAAGCTAGTCATCTACTTGATCACCTCGTTATCCCTTTTCTACAATATTTTCCTCCGTCACTGTGCTACAGGTTTAGCATCAGGTTTTACGGTAAGCCGGTGAGACATGAACTTGGGGTTTACCCCTGGCATATCAGTTGGAGTCCAGGCAAAGAGTTCACCATTTTCTCTGATAGCCTCCATGAGGGGATCTTTTAGGTTTTGGGGGAGGTTCTTGTTCATGAAAGTGAAATTTTTCTCCGTGTCCCCGACTCAAAACTTCTCCAAGTCCCCCTGGATCTCCGGCCTCGGCTTATCATCTACTCTTGCATCCAGATCGGCTAGAAAAACCCCAGATGCCTCCTTCGACTTCTTCCTCAAGGAGATATTGGCGTTGTCACATGCGACTGCCATTTCTAGATCTCCCTTGATGGAACCGATGGTTCCGTCATCTGTGACGAACTTCATAGTCAAAAACTTGGTGTATATTATGGTCGAGAACCCATTGATTGTCTTCCTTCCTAAGATGACATTGTACACTGTGGAGTCTCTCAAGACAATGAACTCTGCCATTACTGAACTTTTTCCTTCGTCCATCCCTACACAAATAGGGAGGGTAATTATCCCGTCGGTTTTATATAGTTGTCGCCAAGGCCTACGACCCCATGTTGAGGGTCTTGAGATCGGCTTCTCTGAGTCCCAGCGCGTCAAACATGTTCCTAAACATTATATTGGAGTCAGCACCAATGTCAACGAGAATTTGTTTAACTAGGCCCGTCCCAATTCTTGTCGTGATCACCATGGGTGGGTTTTTCGGAAGGTTGTGAAACCATTGATCTTCTAGGCCAAAGAATATCTTCAGGGTTTTTTGGATTGAGTCTTATGGCTTTCCAATGACACAGCCAGGACTTTGGTGTCCTTTTTTGCTGCCGAACTCGACTTGGGGGGAGCATCTCGCCCAACCACAATGTTAATAACTACTGTGGAGGCGTTGTCGGCATTCTCAGTGGGTGCTTGCCTTGGCTTGACGGCCCGGCTGCAATCTTCCTCGGAACATTCGCGCTCCCTCCTCCTGGGCTCCCTTATAAACTAAGAGAACTCGATCAGCTTACCCTCACGAATGGCTTGCTCTAAGGCGTCGTTCAAGTTAAAGTAATCCTGGTTTTTGTGGATAAAGCCTTTGTGATAATCGCAGTACAAGCTATTGTTCCCGCCTATCCTGTACTTCAGTTGCCGGGGCTTCGACAAAATGTCCTTATCCGCGATCTGTTGGTAAACTTCTACGATGGGAACCTTGAGGGGGTGTAGTACGTGAACTTTTCCACCCAGGAAAATGGCTTAAATGGTTTCCCCTTGATGCCGCTTCCTTGGGGGGCTCTCTCGCTTTCCTTGGGTATCCAGGCTGGCGGGGAGGAGGGTTGGTCGGCTGCCGTTTGTTGGCTGCCACCACTTGCCTAACTTCTTCATTATTGATATACTCTCTAGCTACATTCTGGATCTCCTACATGGTCCATACGGGCTTGATAGTAAGATGCTTCCTGAAATCTTCGTTTAGTAAGCCATTCATCATGCACAGGCTAGCTACCGATTCGGTTAGGCCATCAATTTCTAGGCATTCATCGTTGAACCTATCCAGGAACTTCCTGGTCGGTTCCCCTGACTTTTGGATGACTCCCAAGAGGTTGATTGGATGTTTAGCCTTAGTGATCCGCGTGGTGAACTATGCTAAGAAGCTGCGAATTATATCCGAGAAGGCCTTAACGGACCCCTGCGGAAGTGCATTGACCCACCAGATCGCGGGGCCTGCTAACGTTATTGGGAAGGCTCGGCACCTCACTGCATCACCGACACCTTCAAGATTCATCCTGGCCTTAAAGTTTGTCAGGTGCTCCTGGGGGTCTTGGGTCCCATCACACCTCAGGTTCGTCGGCTTGTCAAAGTGTTTCGGTAGCCAGACCTTGAGGATGGAGGAGTGGAAAGGGGCTGCTCCCATGATGACAGGGTCTCGTCATCTTCTCTATCTCTCTCTATGGATCTCACCCTACCCTTCTGACCTGTCTTGGGTCGTGTGTGATCGAGCGTCAGTTCGTTGTTTCTCCGAGGGCTCCTATCCCGTGCTTCCAACCTATTTGGAGGAAATCGGGTGCGAGAGAGACTTGGACTAGGTTGGTAGAGGTCCCTCGGCGCTAGTTCTCTTTCAAGGTTCTACACCCAGTGGTGCAGCTCCTGCATGATTTTCGCATTGTCATCACCTGTACCCCCGAATGGGCGTCTCTCATGGGAGGTGGAGGGTGGGTCATCTCTACGGGAGAGGGTTCTTGTGCACTCACGGGAGGAAGCAACGGAGGCTATCCTGCTCATCAAGCGGGTTCCTTCCTCCTCATGTACCTCTTCCTGCTCATCGACCGAGCCCAATAGGAAGTCCATTCACACCGGTTCTCACAGACAGCGGCAAATGCTTGGTTGCTCGTGTCGTGTCCTGAATGAATCAGATTCGGTGATGCTGGAGTTGAGGGGTTGTGGGCGACTGGACCTGGATGGACACCGATGATGAAGTTCCTTCGGCTGGCAGGTTGAGGATGTGGTGGAGCCACCTGCAAAAAATCTAACGCTCAAGTTAGTGTTTGTACAAGAGGCAACTATTAGGGTTAAGGTAGGTGACGTACCTCTGGGGAGGGGTAGGCCCTCCCTTCTTTTAATCCGTACTTGGATGGGCCCTTTGTGGCCAGACCCATCTTCTTGGAAGCTTCTGCTAGCTGTCCAGGTCCGACGTAGGCGAGGAGATGAAGGTAGGTTCCCTTTTAGCATGGGTCGGCCACTCATGACAGGACCCGGGTCACTAAGGGGCTAGACCAAAACATATACATACCTTCAATTTGTGAAGAAATATTCTATTAATTCTAATATTTTTTACGGTATGAAGGACTTAATTAAAAAATTAAAGCAATGTAAGAATCTAATTGAAAAACAAAAAAGCATAAGGACTAAATTAAAAATTTAGTGAAATTATAAGGACCAACAAAAAATTTATACTTTGAGAATTTTGTTCATGGAGACTATGTCAGTGTTGTCTTGTATCCTTTCCCCTTTCTTCAGCAAATAATCATCTCCATTATTGCTATAAAATAAATAAACTGGTATATTAATTCGTGTAACTGAAATAATAAGGCAAGAGAGAGTAGAGCCATTAAAAGGCAAGTATCACCTTCCAAATTTTGGTTGTCCTACGCTAGAATTATTGCAATTGTCCTCTACTTCTATGTGGTATACCTTGTCAATTGTTTTTAGGTTTGAGAGTGATTCATTTTTTTCATGAGTCATCTTTCACAATGAAACTTCTTGAAAGAGAGAAATGTACTTTCTCTTAAAGTACTCAGCTATTCTTATATATTGGTAGGATCATAAAATAATTAACATATACTGAGAAGCGAATTCTTCTCGTAACAGTATAAGCATATTAATTATAGTTTTAATTATTTATTTGTAATAAATAACAATAAAGATCATTAAAAGGAATTTAAACTGCTCTATCCAAAGACGCATAATAAATAAACACATGATGATTGATATTCAGTTATATAAATAATTTACAAGCAAAAAATGGCAACATAATTCTTCTTGAAAAACTACAAATATATTAATTGTAGCCTATATGATTTAAACTGCTCTATTCAAAATACCCCAAGCTTTAATACATGACGTTTGCTATGAAATTATTTACATATACCAAACTATTTACATGATTTATAAATGAAAAATGACTATACAATTCTTCTCGTAAACTCATAAGCTTATTAATTATAGCTGTTATGATTTATTTCCAACAAATAACAATCATGATTATCATATGAAATTAAAATTGCTCTATTCAAATATCAAAATCCAAAACACAATATTAAATTTACTTGAAGTAGTTTAAAGCAATACGGTTTGGTCCTTACATAAATCATCGTGTTTATGAATCGACAATGGTAAATCGATAAACCGTTCAAAAACCGATAAATGAAACCAAAATCACAACCCAGACGCTTCTTATTCCCCCTCCCCCACCCTAAAAATAATAACAGCAGAAAGAAGATCGATCCAGACAAAGCGGCGGACGGTGGCCAGTGAAAGCGGCGGAACATCCACGAATATAAAGACGACAACGATGAATGAGAGAGAAAAATGAGGCAGAGACAACAAGAGCGGAAGACAAAGAGATGTCAATGAGAAGTCAAACTCTAGCATAAAATCATAAAGAAACTGCGTGCCAGTGAGACGACAGAAGTGAGGATTTACAATTTTTATTCAATTTTGTAACTATTAGTAACAAAGAGTGAGAGGCTGTGGTATGCGGTCGCTGAGAACGAACTTATTCATTAGGTTTTTAAATTAAGATAATAATTTATTATGTATGGGTTTAAAATTTAAGTCCAATAGATTTTCTTTAATTTTTTGTTTTTTTTTTATGTTTATACAAAATTAGTTTGTCTACTGTACGTGTCCTTCTTTATCTGAAAAATATCTTTACGTGTCTTTTTTACAAAACATAAAACTTGAATTTTTTATTTTTTTATTAGTTATATTGATTTTTTAAGCTATTAATATAAAAAAATATATTTTTACTAAAAATTATATAACATAATATTNTAACTTCGAATATAGATTTTTAAAATAATCTAACAACTCTAATTCTTGAAGGACAATTTTATCTTTTTAAAATTAACAAAAAGTGTAATTTATTTTCTTAAAAATTACATCATATTTCTAATTTAAAATTAACTCTACAAGGCTAAATTTGTCATTTCGATAGTTTATTCTTTTTTTTTAAATTAGATAATATTTTTAATTCAAAATAAATTACTTTAATATTAAAAGATATTTTAATTTTTAAAATTAACTCTAAGAGGGTATAATTATCATTTTAGGTCTTGCAATTTTTTTTTCTTTTTATAATTGTGTAAAAGTCTAATATAAATCAAAAACTAAAAATAAAATAAAAATTTCTTAGCCCCAACATTTTTTTAGCACAACCTTTAGTCTCTAGAGTTTTAAAATATAATAAAATTAAAAAAAATTACAAAGACTCTTGTTTTGCATTGGCCACTACAACATTTGTTGGCTATTGCAACATACGTTTAAGATAACACTTAAAAAAGGTTGTCTAATATATATATAGAGAGAGAGATAGAGGCAACTTTTTATACTAATAGCAATAAAATAGAATTATAACAACAAATTTTCGATCAACAAATCATGAGGGCTAATTGAGCTTCGATCCTCTACTCTTCTTCTCGTTGAGCTTCGATCCTCTCTGCTCGTGTTCATCATTGTCAGTCACTGTTCGATTATCACTGCTCGCGTTTTTGTGAGATTTTCGTTTTTGGCATTCTTCTGCAGGTACAGATGATTCTACCATTCTTTCTATATTCTATTTTAGCACCTTTTTGTGTTTTGAATCCTAATTTTTTGTTAAACTTGTTGCTATGTGCATTAATTTTAAACTTGTTTTGCTCTACTCTCACTGCTCCAAAAGTCGGTCAAATCACGAACCTAATAGAAACTCTACAATAACCGGCAGCAGAGGCTGTAAATCACTTCCGTCACCATTGTCGTTGCATAGCTCGAAGGCAGCACCAGCTTCACAACCGGCATCATCGCTAAGGCCACGAAATTTTGAAAACCTTGGCGACTGGAATGGGAGACGTCGGATAAGGGGCTGAAAAAATGGTCTGGAGATGGCAAAAATCATGTTCCTCTCTTTTTGCGTTCATCTATACTGCCATCACAATCGGTGTGATGCTTCCTCTTTTCTTTTCCTTTTTTGTTTTAGTGTTTTTGGTGATTTGATCTCTAATTCTAATACTGGTGATACTGTTGTTGTTGCTATTTGCAATGATGACTCAGTCTCATCCTTAAAGCTCGTAATGCTTTCTTTGTGTTTCCGCAGGTACTGATGATTATGATTATATGATTGATAAACCCCAATTTTTTGGTTTATCTTGTGCTAATTTTGGGAGATTTTATCACCTTTTCTCATATTTATTCAATGAAATAGCATGGTTTTGTAATTCTTCCTTAATTTGTGCTTAAGTGTGAAAACATGCTTTTTAGGTCCCTAAATTGATAATTTTTATTCACCTTTGATTCCACTAGATGCCTTGATGTGTTTGTTGAGTGATTTTTGGTTGAAAAGGCTAGGAATGGGGTCAAAGGAGTGAAGAGAAAAACATGCAAAGTGGAGAAATTAAATGAAAAAAGAAGGATTTGGAGTGCACACGCCGACGCGCACGCGTGACAGACGCGCACGCGTGGATGTGATGTCGCATGGCGACGCGTAAGCGTGACATGACGCGTATGCGTGGATGGAAAAATGCCAAGCGACGCGTACGCGTGACCCACGCGTACGCGTCACTGCTCGCACGTGACCTCATTAAAGTAAAAATACTGGGGGCAATTTCTGAGCTGCCCAGGCCTAAATCCAACTCATTTCTGAGGGTATTTCATGCAGAATTCAAGCTTGAGTAAAGGGGGGAGCACTTAGTTGTAGGATACCATCATGTAGTTTACTTTTCTAGAGAGAGAAGCTCCCTCTTCTCTCTAAAATTAGGGTTCTTAGGCTATTTTGCATCTTAGATCTAGGTCCAATTTCTTATTTTCATCTTGCTTCTTCTACAATTTCTTGTTTCTACACTTTAATTCTCTTGGTTCTCTTGTTAATTTTCCTTTCATGCCGACTTTTGTATTTATGAATGCTCATGTTGGATTTGGTTTACATTCAATGCAATCTGATGTTTGATATTCCTTTATTGTTGATTTGAGTTGTGAATTTTACTTTCCTTGCAATTGGTAGTTGTTAGATTTTATTATTTTTGCACATTTATTATGCTTTCCTCCTATGCCTTCCAAGTGTTTGACAAAATGCTTGGTTGGATGTTAGAGTAAATCTTTGAGCATTCTTGGCTTAGAAAGAGTAATCGGGCAATCTTGAGTCACGAATACATAACTCATGATGGTGATCTAGAGTTGTTAGCTAATATTGTTTCCATTGATGTTAATCTTTTGCTAATTTAATTTGTAAGTTGATTATGACTTTTGCATTGAGATTAGCTAGTCTTATTAAACTTTCTTCGAGTGTGAAGATAATATTATACCTTCTTCCATCGTTGGGGATGACGTAATAAGATAAATTCTTGTTTATTATTGTGATATGATTAACTAGTCTTGTTTGACATTCTCCCTGTGTGAAGATAACATGATACCCTCTTCCATTTGTTGGAGTTGACTAAATAGGATGAATTAATCATTGTATGACTAGGATAGAAAGCCTATATTCTCAAACCTTGCCATGAATGTCTCTCTTTATTACTTGCATTCTTTAGTTACTTGCTTTAATTTTCTTGCCATTTATTTTCTTGTCCCTTTTATCAATCAAACCCCTTGTTCCTTCATAGCCAATAATTGACCACTTCATTGCAATTCCTTGTGAGACGACCCGAGGTTTAAATACTTCGGTTAAAATTTTATTGGGGTTTGTATTTGTGACAAAACCAAATTAAATTTGATTAGAGAGTTATTTGTTGGTTTGGAGCTATGCTTACAACGAAGTTCTTATTTCTATAAGAGAAATTCTAGACCGACGATAATTTTCATATCAAATTTATGGCGTCGTTGCCGGGGAATCACAATGGTGCTATGTTATTGGCTATTGTATATATGTGAATATGTTTGCCTTTTGCTTCTTTGATTGTTACTAGTTGTAGGACTTTACTTTCTTTGTTTCTTGTTAGTTTTTGTTTTTGTTTTCCGTTGACACCATGAATTCTCATCCTTTTGGCTATGAGTGTGGTTTAAACTATGTTGCAGGATATGGAAGCTTTAATGAAGATGGGCATCAAGGATTTGGGAATCAAAGATGGGAGGAATCCCAAGCTTATGGACAACCTTCTTGGCAACAAACTCCTCCGGCTTCTTATGGGTACAATCCAACTCTTAATGCATATCAATCTAATATGTGTGATGACCCTCATTGTGGTTGTCAACCGTAATCATCATATGCATATGAACTCCCTCCTCAATATAGCCCCCACCATACTCACAAGCCTCATACCACCAACCACCTCCATATGATCTTAACCCATATCCACCATACCAACCACCATATGAATCATATCTAGAGCCACCACCATTCTAATACCAATACTCCCAAGAACCACAAATTCCATATACACCACCTCAAGACTTTCATCAATATGAACCACCTTCCAACTATAATACATTTCCCTCAAACAATGAACCCTCTCCTCCCACACCACCTTCACCAGACCAATCGTGTCAACCCCTAATGCGAGAACAACAAGAGCTTCTAGCTAAATGTAAGAAGCATGAATAAAGGTTCAAGGAGATAGAAGCCAAGATTGCTATCGTGACGGAAGCTGTTAGCAACATGTACTCATCCTACCTAAGCTCGCGCAATCAAGACACTCCAATTGTTGAATGTGGAGAAGCAATCAAGGAGCTTAGTGAGGGGGTGAATTTGGAGCTTCAAGGTGGAGAATAGAAGTTAAAGCAAAAAGTGCAACAAGAGGAAGAGGTAGAGATTAATGAACAAGAGGAAGTAGTGATTGGATATTTAGGATATGTTGAGTATATAGAGGAATCTCAAGTTGAAGAGCCTTCTTCCATGAAGTGTGAAATTGGTGCTAAGGAGGAGAGTGTACAACCTCTGAAGCATATCATGGTTGAAGATTTTTAAGAGGTCGATCAAGAGATAGATTCAATCATTGATGAGTTTCTATCTACAGTTGAATTCTATTCCATTGGGCTTGACATAAAGATTAAAAAAGAAGATACCTCACTTCCCACAAGCTTGGTGAGCAATGAAGAAGAGAAGGAATTGGAAGAAAGTAATCAAGAAGAAAGATTGGAAGAAGTGGTACAAGCAACTAGCCCCGTTATCTATGATGATTCCGTATCAACATGTGATCCTTTTGAGTCTGAGGAATCCTTCCCCATTGGACTTGGAATTGATGAGGAGGTCGATCTTACCAAACCTTCCATTTATGACTTAAGTGATGGGAAAGAGCTAGAAGAAACTGGTGAGGAAGAAGTCGAACTTGAGGGAGCTTGGCAAGAGGTAGAGCTAGAAGAACCTTGCCAAGTGGTGGAAGCCTCTAGAAGAGGATGAACGAGAGAGGAACGCACTTTATCAAGACCGTTGGGAACTTCTCTACCTAGGTTGTCATCTAATCCTTTATTTGAGTGGGTAAAACTTCTAACTCTTATCTTTATTATCCCACTTGAATTTGGTTTGCTTGAAACAGATGGCCAACTTAGGGCGCTTTATGGAATGAAGCATAAGAGGAGAATGTTTAGTGGTTGGCGTTGTAAAGCTAGGCTCATATGGTTGGAAGCTCAAACATGAGGAGCATAGATTGGTGTGTTTCTCAATTGAATGGGTCTAGGAGGATAGTTTGCTGTCCTCATGAGAATTCAGCTTTTCCACCACCCGGAGGGAATCAAAGTGATCAAATTGAAGATGGATGTGAAAACAAAGTGTGGGATCCCGAATTACAAGAGGAGGATCAACTTTGGGAGCCCATGGTTTGTGAAGAACTCCATCAAAGCTTGGAGTTATTAACTTTGAATGATGAAGCACAATGGAAGTCCAAGCATTGGTGGATGTTCAAGGATGGATTTAAGCACAAGCCACCTTGATGAAAAGCTCCCCATAAGTCCAATGTAAGGACAATAAATAAAAGTGCTAGGTGGGAGACACCCCACCATGGTAACATCTTCCCTTTTTTCTTTTTGTAAATATTGGTAAAATTAGTTTAATTTCATGTTTTGGTTAGTTAGTTAAGTTTATTTGGGAGTCTAGTAGGTTAAATAAGGTTTTATGATGTTTTGGTAGCTGTTTGGAGGTTTGGAATGCTTAGTTTGGTGCAAAAACATGAAAAATTTTGAAAAACAGAGCACCATCCCACGCATATATGTCACCCACGCATACGCGTGACCCAAGTCTTTTTGACCATCCACGCGCACGCGTCGCCCACGCGTACACATGGATCCAAAAAATTTCACCTTCCACACGAAAACCCGAGAGTTATGCGAGTGGCGTGCTGGATTTATGCCTCTAGCACAAACCAACCCACGCATATGCGTCGCATCTCTGAATAACCCACCACGCCTACGCGTGACCCATGCGTATGCGTTGCTCCTATTTCACACATCCACGCTCACGCGTCACTCCATGCGTATGCGTGGAGTGCCCTGTCTCACCACCTTCATTTCTTCTGTTCTTTCCACTTCTTTCCTTCTTCTTTCTTCTCTTCTTTTCTTTCCACCCTTCAACCATCATCCAACACTACCAAATACCATTTAACACCATTTCTTTCAGTTAGTTAGTTAGTTAGTTAGTTAGTTATTTAGTTAGTTTAATTTTCATTTGATTCTCTATTTTCATTATAAGTGTTGGATTATTAATCTTGTTTACCATTTCTTGCTACTGATTATTGATGAGATGCTATTTTAACATCATTGTTGTTAATCTCTATTGTTGGATTTCTTTGTTGAGGTTGAGTTTTGTCACTTGGTTTTGAGTTTTCATGTTTGACATTTGTGAATGCTAAGTACACGTTACATTGCCTTTGATGAGCGGATAATTTGTATACTTTTTGGCATTGTTTTTAGTATGTTTTTGTTATGATCTAGTTAGTTTTTAGTATATTTTTATTAGTTTTTAGTTAAAATTCACTTTTCTGGACTTTACTATGACTTTTTGTGTGTTTTTCTGTGATTTCAGGTATTTTCTGGCTGAAATTGAGGAACCTGAGCAAAAATCTGATTCGGAGACCAAAAAGGACTGCAGATGCTGTTGGATTCTGACCTCCCTGCACTCGAAGTGGATTTTCTGGAGCTACAGAGGCCCAATTGGCGCGCTCTCAACGGCGTTGGAAAGTAGACATCTTGGGCTTTCCAGCAATATATGATAGTCCATACTTTGCCCAAGATTTGATGGCCCAAACCGGCGTTCAAGGTCACCTCAAGAAATCCCAGCGTTAAACGCTGGAACTGGCACCCAAATGGGAGTTAAACGCCCAAACTGGCACTAAAGCTGGCGTTTAACTCCAAGAGGAGTCTCTGCACGAAAAATGCTTCAATGCTCAGCCCAAGCACACACCAAGTAGGCCCGGAAGTGGATTTTTATGTCATTTACTCATTTCTGTACACCTTAGGCTACTAGTTCTTATAAGTAGGACCTTTTACTATTGTAATAGAGGACTTTGGTAGCTATCTTTGTTTTGTATGCTATCTTAGATCATTGGAAGGCTGGCCATTCGGCCATGCCTAGACCTCATGCTTATGTATTTTCAACGGTGGAGTTTCTACACACCATAGATTAAGGTGTGGAGCTCTGCTGTACCTCGAGTATTAATGCAATTACTATTGTTCTTCCATTCAATTCCGCTTGTTCTTTGTCCAAGATATCACTTGTTCATCAACTTGATGAATGTGATGATCCGTGACACTCATCATCATTCTCACCCATGAACAAGGTGACTGACAACCACTCTTGTTCTACAAGCGATCAAGGCTCTAGTGAATATCTCTTGGATTCCTGATTGCACGATGCATGGTTGATCGCCTGACAACCGAGTGCTCGTCTGACAAACGAGCCAACCATTCCGTGAGATCAGAGTCTTCGTGGTATAGGCAAGAACTGATGGCGGCATTCAAGAGAATCCAGAAGGTCTAACCTTGTCTGTGGTTTTGGTGTTATTGCCAGGGATTGTTCTAGTTTGGACAACTGACGATTCATCTTGTTGCTTAGATTAGGTATTTTTTTTTTCGAAATTCTTGAAGATGAATTCTAGAGTTTCATGATGATTTGTTGAAATCTGGCTGGCTGAGAAGCCATGTCTAATTTCATTGGACCGAGGTTTCAACTTATCATCACAAGAGCTTGTTGATTTCTTACCAATCTTGCTTTTGGAGCAGTGATCTGCTAAGGCTTGGCTGGCCTCTGGCCATGTCTAGTGTTTTGGACCGAAGCTTTCTTTGAAAGCTTGGCTGGCTGTGAAGCCATGTCTAATTCCTGGACCGGAGTCTTAGACTAGCATTGCACTGATTCCTGGAATTCTCATTAAGAATTTTGATACCTTTTTCCACTTAATTTTCGAAAAACACAAAAAAATTGAAAAAATCATAAAATCCAAAAATATTTCTTGTTTGAGTCTAGTGTCTCATCATAAGTTTGGTGTCAATTGCATGCATTCATATGTCTTAGTGATCTTCAAGATGTTCTTGATGATTTACTTGCTCTGATCTTTGAATTCAATTTGACTTGATTGTTTTGTGTGTCTCATATGCATTTTCATCCTGTTAGTGTCAGTAGTATACAAACTGCTAAGTTTGGTGTCTTGCATGCA
>NC_029775.3:84613048-84613323 GCF_000817695.3 Arachis duranensis | reverse complement strand
TAAAAGGGTAGCATTTTGGGCGTTAAACGCCAGAATGGATACCATTCTGGGCGTTTAACGCCAGGATGGCTAGAAGGGAAGATTCTGTTTTCAAATCAAAATTTTTTTTTTAAGTTTTCAAAATCTTTTCAGAATCAAATCTTTTTCAAATCAATTTTTCAATCAAATCTTTTTCAAAACCAATTTCTTTCCCTTTTTTAAAGATACTTACTATCAATCAATGATTTGATTCAACATTTCAAGTATGTTACCTTTTCTGTTGAGAAAGGTTTAAT
>NC_029775.3:84611755-84612906 GCF_000817695.3 Arachis duranensis | reverse complement strand
AATCAATCATATCTTCTTAACCACATCTTTTTCAAAATAGTTTTCAATCAAATCCTTTTGATTTCTAATTTCAAAATCTTTTTCAAAAATCACTTGATTTCTTTTCCATTTTCATTTTCAAAAATCAAGTAATGTTTTTTAAAATTGTTTTCAAAATTTTCACTTAATTTTCGAAAATTACTTCCCTCCTTCTCACATCCTTCTATTTATGAACTAACACTATCCCTTAATGCAAAATTCGAACTCCATCTTCTTTGTTAAGTTCAAATTTTCCACTCCTGTCTTCTACTCTTCTTTTCCTCTGACACCTAAAGGGATCTCTATACTGTGACATAGAGGATTCCACATTTTCTTGTTCCCTTATCTTTCTTATGAGCAGGAGCAAAGACAAAGGCATTCTTGTTGAGGCTGATCCTAAACCTGAAAGGACCTTGAAGAGAAAGCTAAGAGAAGCCAAAGCACAATTCTCTTTAGAGCACCTGAACGAACTCTTCAAAGAAGAAGAACAAATGGCAGCCGAAAACAACAACAATGCCAACAATGCAAGGAAGGTGCTAAGCTTGGGAAAGATACAAACAATTGATCAGAAGATGTCCCACTGATATGCTTTCTGAATGGAGCATCATAGGTATTTTCTATGATGGTCTCTCTGAACTGTCCAAGATGTCTTTGGATAGCTCTTCTGGAGGATCTCTTCATCTGAGGAAGAAGCTTATGATCCTGAGAACCCTTCAATGGAAGAGGTGAATTACATGGGAGAACCCTATGGAAACACCTATAATCCTTCATGGAGGAATCATCCAAATCTTTCATGGAAGGATCAACAGAGACCTCAACAAGGTTTCAATAATAATAATGGTGGAAGAAATAGGTTTAGCAATAGCAAGCCTTTTCCATCATCTTCTCAGCAACAGACAGAGAGTTCTAAGCAGAATACTTCTGATTTAGCAACCATGGTCTCTGATCTAATCAAGACCACTCAAAGTTTCATGACTGAAACAAGGTCTTCCATTAGAAATTTGGAAGGACAAGTAGGTCAGCTGAGCAAGAAAATTACTGAACTCCCTCCAAGTACTTTCCCAAGCAATACAGAAGAAAATCCAAAAGGAGAGTGCAAGGCCATCAACATGGCCGAATTTTGGGAGGAAGAA
>NC_029775.3:84592457-84606821 GCF_000817695.3 Arachis duranensis | reverse complement strand
AAGGAGTAAGAAGGATTGGATGAAGACAGTAGGAAAGCAGAGAGACGGAAGGGAAGGCATCTTCATGCGCTTATCTGAAGTTCCTACCAATGAATTACATAAGTATCACTATCTTTATCTTCTATGTTATTTTCGTTCATCACCATTACTATTTGAGTTTGCCTGACTAAGATTTACAAGATGACCATAGCTTGCTTCAATACTAACAATCTCCGTGGGATCGACCCTTACTCGCGTAAGGTTTATTACTTGGACGACCCAGTGCACTTGCTGGTTAGTTGTGCGAAGTTGTGTAATGCCATGGTATTGAGCTACCACGTTTTTGGAGCCATTACCGGGGATTATGAGAGTTGTGAAAAAGTATTGTTCACAATTTCGCGCACCAGCCTTCAAGCTTCTAAATCTTTTGAATTGCATGTTTTGGCCACCATGCATTCATCATCCATTGTTAGACAATTATATATTATCAATGCATTTTTTTAGGTGATGCTTGTTTATAATTTACCCTTATTAACATCACTTATTTCATGGATTGAGATTCTGAATTATAGAATTAGATCGAAAGCTTACCTAGTGACATAATTTTGAGCTTGTAAAGCTTTGTGGACCATGTTTGCTATGTGATTGATTTCACTTCTATCTTCTTTTGCTAAGTTCCATATCACTCATGTGTTCCACCTCTATGTCACTTAGGTGTTGCAACAACTTCGATATATGTCATTCTTGATGTGTAAGTTTCATATGCCACTTTGTTCACTAAGTTTACTTGCATATCAATCAATGCGCATGCATCATCTGATTTCACAATTCCTTGATTAATTGCTTGAATGCTTTCGTGCTTCTTCAATACTTGTCTGTATCTTGACTTACAAGTCTTCTTAAAGTATTTCAAGTACACCAAAATGAGCGAAGTGTATGCTTTCCTTGGTATAATTGTAACATGGTTTTAAATACTAGGGTGTGAGTTCTAAACCGCATCTAATTTAGGACTCACACACGTATTTTGCATCAATGTCACACTAATTCACTCACTCCATTCTAGTGATTTTTATCCCATCCCAACAATTTACGCTTTCTTGCTTTTGCATTTATTTTTCTTACTATCCTCCTCTCCCTTTTTCATGAAGGAGTCATTATAAGCAAAAATGAAAGCGGGAGAAGGACACGCAGCAACCGTTTGACCTACCAGCTAAAGGTAGCAACTTGGAAAGTCACCGTACCCCCTGTTCATCTTTGAATGCACCGAGAACAGTGCAAACTTTTACATTTCATTCTTAGGTCTTTTTAGGATTTTTAGTTGCATTTTCTTATTTTGCATATGTACATAATAAGCTTTGTTAAAATAATAAATTTTTTCAAGAAATTCATCTTTATGGAACCCCAATTGATTGAAAAAAAATTTAAAACTTGCTTGAATTATACACACTGTGGATCATGTTTTGAGCTAAGAACACAAGCATGTGAGATTTGAGCCTAACTGTGTGGTTACATGATATAATCACTTATTTTCATTCTTGTGTGTGTTATTCTCTTTCTATGAATGTAATCTTTGATTTATTTGATTCTATATGTCCATTATTTTGTGTATACATGCACTTATATGATTGAGGCCATTGTTTCAAATAGCTCACTTATCCAAATTGCCTACCTTTTATCTTCCATTGTTAACCAATTTTGAGCCGATACTTAACCCATTTGCTCCTAGTTTTAGCACATTACAAGCCTTAAGTGAAAAATAATAAGTGTCCTTAATTTGGATCTTTGATTAGGTTAGGCTAGTGAGATTGTTTATCATTCAAGTTTGGGAGAGTTGGGAACATTGGGTAGAGATAAAAGGGTGTATTTTTATATTTTTGTCAAAATTTTGAGAATTGGGTGTATACTCATGTATTAATTAAATGTTAAACCATATGCATTGATACTTTTGTATATGCTTTATTGCAAAAAAAAAAGAAATATATATATCCCAAAGCGAAGTTCAATAAAATCAATGCATATGTGTAGTGACCAGAAAGAGAATGCATAAGTATGTGAAAAAGTGAAGAATGGGTAGTTAGGTTAGCTTTAGAATTGTAATAGGTTGTTATATAGGTTAGGTGGGAAGTTTAAGCTTATCAAAGATTCAAATTTTGAGCCCACTTGACCATATGCATCCTTACCTTGACCCTAGCCCCATTACAACCTATGGGAAAGTCTTCATGATATTTGTATGCATGCATAAAATAATTGTTGATTATTAGATGAAAAACAAATCTTGGAGAGCATGATTAGGAGAGAATTGAGTGAATCAACCCTATAAACTTGAGTGACTAGAGCAGATACACATCCAGTGAGGGTTCGATCGCTCAATTACATGTTTCCACCCATGATCATCTTTTCTTGCAAGTTTGTAAAATCTTTCAATAATTCAATTCAATTGTGGGATTGATTTGATTGCTGTTACTTTAGCCCTTGTGCTTATATATGTATTCTTGAAAATGAATTTATTTTAACCAAGTAGATGCATTCAAGTAGATAGATTGCATATAGTTAGTTTGTATTGAATAAATGTTGATACCCTTTGCTTCTTTCTTGAGTTTAGCATGAGGACATGCTTGGTTTAACTGTGGGGAGGTTTGATAAACCCCAATTTCGTGATTTATCTTGTGCTTATTTTGGAAGACTTTATCACATTTTCTCACATTTATTCAATGAAATAGCATGGTTTTGTAATTCTCCCTTGATTTGTGCTTAAGTGTAAAAACATGCTTTTTAGGCCCTTAAATTGATGATTTTTATTCAACTTTGATTCCACTAGATGCCTTGATGTGTTTGTTAGTAAATTCAGGTTGAAAAGGCTAGGAATGAATCAAAGGAGTGAAGAGAAAGGCATGCAAAGTGGGGAATTCAATGAAACAAAGGATTTGGAGTGCACACGCCGACGCGCACGCGTGACAGACGCACACGCGTGGATGTGATGTCGGATGGCAACGCGTATGCGCCACTGCTCGCATGTGACCTCATTAAAGTGAAAATACTGGGGGCGATTTCTGAGTTGCCCAGGCCCAAATCCAACTCGTTTCTAAGAGTATATCATGCAGAATTCAAGCTTGGGCAAAGGGGGGAACAATTAGTTGTAGGACTGGCATTATTTAGGTTAGTTTTTAGAGAGAGAAGCTCCCTTTTTCTCTCTAGAATTAGGGTTCTTAGGCTATTTTGCATCTTGGATCTAGGTCCAATTTCTTGTTTTCATGTTGTTTTTTCCACAATTTCTTGTTTCTACACTTTAATTCTCTTGGTTCTCTTGTTAATTTTCCTTTTATGCCTACTTTTATGTTTATGAATGCTCATGTTGGATTTGGATCTCCTTTAATATAATTTGATGTTTGATGTCCCTTTTATTGTTGAATTGAGTTGTTGATTTTACTTGCTTTCTTTAATTGCTTGCTTGACTTATTTTTCTTGTCATTTATTTTCTTGCCCATTTACCAAATCAAACCCCCTTGTTCTTCATAGCCAATAATTGACCACTTCATTGCAATTTCTTGTGAGACGACCCGAGGTTTAAATACTCGGTTAATTTTCATTCGGGTTTATACTCGTGACAAAACCAAATTTTGATTGGAAGGATTGTTTGTTGGTTTGGAAGCTATGCTTACAACAAAGTTCTTATTTCTATAACAGAAATTCTAACCTACATAATGCCAATCCTACAACTAATTGCTCCCCCATTTGCCCAATCTTGAATTCTGCATGAAATACTCTCAGAAACGAGTTGGATTTGGGCCTGGGCAGCTCAGAAATTGCCCCCAGCATTTTCACCTTAATGAGGTCACGTGCGAGCAGTGACACGTATGCATGGGTCACGCGTACGTGTCGCTTAGCATTTTCCATCCACGCATACGCGTCATGTCACGCGTACGCGTCGGTGTGTGCACTCCAAATCTTTGTTTTTCATTGAATTCTCTATTTTTCATGCCTTTCTCTTCACTCCTTAGATCCATTCCTAGCCTTTTCAACCTGAATTTACTAACAAACACATCAAGGCATCTAGTGGAATCAAAAGTAAATAAAAATCATCAATTTAAGGGCCTAAACAGCATGTTTTTACAGTTAAGCAGAAATCAAGGGAGAATTACAAAACCATGCTATTTCATTGAATAAATGTGAGAAAAGGTGATAAAATCCCCCCAAAATAAGCACAAGATAAACCCCAAAATTGGGGTTTATCAATGATGGAGTAGAAGATTTTAATGACTTGTTATAGTGAGTTTGAACTTATTTTAGAAAAATAATGGAAGGACCACTTCCAATTTTCTTACCGATCTTATACTTTTGTATTTTCTTTCACAAGTCTTTTACTCTTCGTACAAGCCTTTCTCCTACCTTTAGCTCTCTGACCTTCTCTGTTTTGCTATACATAAAATTTATTGACAATGGTAGTTATGAAATTCATGCTGGTCTATTTGCAGAAGAACAAAAATGGTAGCAGAAGAGATGTGTTTCTTTAACAAGGTGTGTGCTTCTATGCAGTCCTTACTACTAATGAAATTTGTTTTACTTTGTTCTGTCACTAACAATGTGCTGCTTGTTTTAGTAATTACTATTATTTATTAGTTATCATAATTGTCATTAATGCTATTTATTTATTTTAAAATGTTTCAACTTTCAATCATAGTGGTAGTGACTAAATTCGGGAAAAGGAAAAAAATAGAAGATGAAAGTTTTAAGCTTCTCTAAATATCTCTGAAAAAATTTTGTATTAGAGAGTTAACAATCCATATATAATAATCTATTTGCTATTAAGCTACTGTGAAACGAATAGTTGAGGATCTATACTGAAACGAGGATTAAGTGAATTTTGAACACACTGCGTATATCATATATACGATGCTACTAAACTTGTAGATAAGGTAGATCTTTAATAGAGATCATGTCTAACTATTAAGGGAGATGATGTTTTGGAAATATATAAAACAAAGTACATATTTTAAGTACCATGAATTTCTTTAGTTCTTTTGGGGATTTATTATTAATATGATGCTTCATGCATGATGAATTTTGATCGCTTTGAAATTAATTATATATTATTCTTATTAATTAATTAGCCCATTCTTTCTTATTATATTTCCCAATAAATAAATAAATATCTGTAGCAAGTTTCTTGTACTTGAAGTAAATACGCCATACTAATTAAAAACTTCTCTTTCTATTGCTTTGGTTTGTGCTCCTGAATAGTTTTTATTTGATTTTAAATGGTTAATTGTTAATATTGGTGTTTGATTTTTATTTTTCTATTGAAGGATATTGATAAACAATATTTATGGATCTTTGGCGTATATAGCAAATTTTTGCGTCATAATCTCGTAAGATATTTCTATCTCATACTTATTTGGTTTTATATGTGTATGCTATTCTTTTGCACCTTTTTTATGTATATTGTTCTTTTGATGATATCACCCCAGAAGACCCTGATTTTTCTTCTATTCAAGGTTAAAATTGGACATTTTAATACATATATTTAACAACTCACCTTTTTGTATAAGAATATCATGTCTAAACAATATTGATGCCACATGTTTCGCAGAAGCTGGACTTATTGAAAGCAAGCTTTCAATACGTAATATATAGTTGTCTGTAGATGAAAATGCTGGCCCATTTTACTTCTCTCCTGAAAGGTATACATTTGTGGTTACCTATCTGTCTTTGGTAATGCATTACCATTCCAAAATTAGAGTTATTGCCATACTCCAAAATATATATTTCTTTTTAAGACCTGCAATATTCATCTTATTTATTTGCTATAGCATTGGATATAATCATGATCTCCCTTATCTCCTATATTCATTTCTATAGCCCTTTATCACGCCAAGATCTTGTTAGTTAAAAAATAGCCATGGAGAAGAGAAAGCTTCCTGAAGTTGATAAAAAGGTTTCTTAACTTGTTACTTTGATATGCTCAACTATACTCTTGATTCAAGTTACATTGAATTGATCTGTTTGCGTTCATCAAACTGAATGATTGATGTGGAGACATTGTAAAATGTTTTTGGATTTATTGACACTGAAAAAATACACCCTAATGTTTGTCCTATACTAGTAGCTGACCTCTCTGCTAGTGAACAGGGTATAATAGCTCTTGCATTTGATATGTCATATTTTAAACTAAATTTGATTTTGCCTACTTGTTACTCCTTCTCCCCCCCTCTTTAGTTGTTTCTTAATTACTTTTGGTTTCTAATTTTTATTCTTTTTTTCATTTTTGAGGCGGGGTGGGGATACTCAAGGTTATACACGATTGTTCCAGGCAGAGAAACCAGTAACCAATATCCAAGCGACTATTGCCCTTGCTACCAGAGATGCTTCTGACGTAGTCAATAAAGAGCTTGCACGCATTGAAGTAGAATCTATGGCTAAAAATGTTGTTACTGCACATAGTTCTTTGGTAGCTCAGGTTGAAAATATTTTGATAGAGAGGGAAAAGACTAACGGTGTTAAAAAAATGGCTGACGAGGCAAAACTAGGGTTATATTGAGTTTGCTGGGCTGATGCCATTGTGGCAATTAGAAATTATGTTGGTTGATTACCATTAATTTGTTCATAGTTGCTTATATGTGATAATAGTTTATTGGGATTTGGTGGCATATATACAGTTAGATTTGAAGATTTTTACTTGATAGTTTTCGTATATTGAGTGCTTCATTAACAAAGAAATTTTGCTCTGTAACTTGTTTTCTACTTATTTGATCAATATTTTTTGCAAATGTAAGAAAAAAATAGGTAGTTAATTAGGAATCTTCATTGTTCTATAACTATGCTCTGTGTAAAAGTTATTGTAATATTAAGTGCTTTCTTTTATTGTTGTTTTGGCCTCTGATGTATCATAGTACTTCACTCTAATACAAGAATAGTGGCGAAATGTACCTAGTACTATCATACGAAAAAGCAATTGTTTTAAAAATATTTTCTATAATAATAATAATAATAATAATAGAAGAGGCAACACCTTTGAATTGATGCGTTAGTAATAATAGAAATGGCAATGCTTCTAAAGTGATACCATAGTTTAGCACAATATGCAACATTTCCTGGGGTTGCTATACTAATAGAATAGGCAACATTTTTAACTAGTTGAAAAATTAATAAAAAATAGAACGCTTAGTAAGTGTTGCATTAGAGTCTGACCAAAGGCGTTGTCTTTGTTTAAGAATAGACAACGCTTTTAAAGCGTTGCTTTCAAAAGCGTTGTTTTTGAAGCAAAAAACCGTTGCTTTGACCTAATGCAATGGCTGCATCTGCAAGGCCCTCCCAAAGTGTTGTTTCAGGTCCAAAAGTATTGCTTTAGATTAAAGGCAACTCTTTTTTAATCTTTAGGCAACACTTTTTAAATGTTGTCTTAAACGAAAAATATTATAGTGGGCGCAGTATCGTAGGAGTATCCCATTAATTAATGAAGAAATCACGTTGTTTTTTTTTTACTTTTAATTAACATTATTTTTTAACAACTAAAATTTATTTTTTCATATAACCTTTAATTTTATTTCTAATAGAACAAGTTTTTACTATGAGTTGATTCTTTTATTAACCTAAATATTTTTGTTTGGAATCATTCATGGGGATAACAGTTTTTTTTTCAAACACGAATACTATTTTTTATTCCAATGGAGATATAAAATGATTGAAATCAAATTACCAATTAAATACTATAATCTAGATTTTATTTAATATGTTGGTTATTGGTGCATGAAATTGTAATCACACTTTTGCAACTCCGCACAACTAACCAGCAACTGCACTGCATCGTCCATGTAATAAAACCTTACGCGAGTAAGGGTCGATCCCACAGAGATTGTCAGCTTGAAGCAAGCTATGGTTATCTTGTAAATCTCAGTCAGGCGGATTCAAATGGTTATGAGGTATTGATAATTAAAAGGTAAATAAAACGGAAAATAACATAGAGATACTTATGTAATTCATTGGTGGGAATTTCAAATAAGCATTTGGAGATGCTTTGTTACTTTTGAACCTCTGCTTTCCTATTGTCTTCATCAAATCATGCGTCTTCCCTTCCATGGCAAGCTGTATGATCCTCTCAGTGAAAATGGTATGGCTACGGTTTCTGTACAGCTAATCAACTGTCAGATTTCTCGTCTCGGATGAAAAATACCAGGCACAGCTACCGCATGGCTAATCATCTGTCGATTCTCACTTGTGTCGGAAAGGATCTCTCTATCCTTTTGCACACAGTCACTGCGCCTAACAGTTGTGAGTTTGAAGCTCATCACAGTCATCCTGTCCTAGATCCTACTCGGAATACCACAGATAAGGTTTAGATTTTCCGGATCTCAGGAATGCTGCCAATTGTTTCTAGCCTATACCACGAAGGTTCTAACCACGCGGACTCGGTCTGTGGATCAGAGACCCAAGAGATTATACTCCAGCTGTCGTCCAATGACTATGTTGAACATCATGTAGATCGCTTGTGGTTGTCAGGCACGCGGATCTTGGCTAAGTGAGTAATGAAGATAGTGGGTGAGTGTCACTGGTCACCCCCTTCATTCTGACTTAACTGAATTAAGTACGAGAGTATATCTTGGAGAATAAGTAGGCATGAATTGAAAGAGAAACAATAATACTTGCATTAGTTCATGAAGAACAGCAGAGCTCCTCACCTTAATCTATGAGGTGTAGAAACTCCACCGTAGAAAATACATAAGAGAAGAAGGTCTAGGCATGGCCGAATGGCCAGCCTCCCAAGTGGCATTAGATAATTCTCAAAAGCTTCCGGCCACCCAATACAACAGTAAAAAGTGCTATATATACTAAACTAGTTACTAGGGATTACAGAAAATGAGTAACTAAGTGTAGATAGTGCAGAAATCGACTTCCGGGGCCCACTTGGTGTGTGCTTGGGCTGAGCTTTGAAGCTTTCACGTGCATAGGCCATTCATGGAGTTAAACGCCAGCTTGGATGCCAGTTTGGGCGTTTAACTCCAGTTCTGGTGCCAGTTCCGGCGTTTTACGCCAGAAAAGGGTCTCTGATGGGTGTTTGGACGCCAGTTTAGGCCATCAAATCTCGGGCAAAGTATGGACTATTATACATTGCTGGAAAGCCCAAGATATCTACCTTTCAAAGAAAATGAGAGCGAGCCAATTGGGCTTCTGTAGCTCTAGAAAATCCACTTCGAGTGCAGGAGGGTCAGAATCCAACAGCATCTGCAGTACTTTCTCAGCCTCTGAATCAGATTTTTGCTCAGGTCCCTCAATTTCAGCCAGAAAATACCTGAAATCACAGGAAAATACACAAACTCATAGTAAAGTCCAAAAATATGATTTTTGCATAAAAATTAATAAAAATATACTAAAAAGTCACTAAAACATACTAAAAACTACCTAAAAACAATGCCAAAAAGCGTATAAATTATCCGCTCATCACAACACCAAACTTAAATTGTTGCATGTCCCCAAGCAACTAAAAACAAAATAGGATAAAAAGAAGAGAATATACAATAAATCTCAAAATATCAATGAAGTTTAGTTCTAATTAGATGAGCGGGGCTAGTAGCTTTTTGCTTTTGAACATTTTTGGCATCTCACTTTATCCTTTGAAGTTTAGAATGATTGGCATCCATAGGAACTCAGAATTCAGATAGTGTTATTGATTCTCCTAGTTTAGTATGTTGATTCTTGAACACAACTACTTATGAGTCTTGGCCATGACCCTAAGCATCATGTTTTCCAGTATTACCATCGGATACATAAATGCCACAGATATATAACTGGGTGAACCTTTTCAGATTGTGACTCAGCTTTGCTAGAGTCCCCAGTTCTTAAGCACACTCTTTTTGCTTTGGATCACGACCTTAACCACTCAGTCTCAAGCTTTTTACTTAGACCTTCATGACACAAGCACATGGTTAGGGATAGCTTGATTTAGCCGCTTAGGCCAGGATTTTATTCCTTTGGGCCCTCCTATCCACTGATGCTCAAAGCCTTGGATCCTCTTTACCCTTGCCTTTTAGTTTAAAGGGTTACTGGCTTTTGCTGCTTGCTTTTTCTTTTTCTTTTTTTTTCTTTATTTTTTGCCCTTTTTTTCTTTTTTTCGCAAGCTTTGTGTTTTTCACTATTTTTTCTTGCTTCAAGAATCAATTTTATGATTTTTCAAATTATCAATAACATTTCTCTTTTTTCATTATTCTTTCAAGAGCCAACAATTTTAACATTCATAAACTTCACTATCAAAAATTCGCATTGTTCAGTCATTCATTCAGAAAACAAAAAGTATTGCCACCACATCAAAATAATTAAACTAATTTCAAGATAGAATTTGAAATCCATGTACTTCTTGTTCTTTTGCAAATAGAAACATTTTTCTTTTAAGAAAGGTGAAGGATTCATGGAACACTCATAGCTTTAAGACATAGACACTAGACACTAATGATCATGTAATAAAGACACAAACATAGACAAAACATAAAGCATAAAAATAAAAAAAACAGAAAAAAATAAGAATAAGGGAATTAAAGAACGGGTCCACCTTAGTCACGGCGGCTAGTTCTTCCTCTTGAAGATCCTATGGAGTGCTTCAGCTCCTCAATATCTCTTTCTTGCCTTTGTTGTTCCTCCCTCATGGCTCTTTGATCCTCTCTAATTTCATGGAGGATAATGGAGTGCTCTTGGTGCTCCATCCTTAGTTGCTTCATATTGGAACTCAAATCTCCTAAAGAGGTGTTGAGTTGCTCCCAATAGTTGTGTGGTGAAAAATGCATCCCATGAGGTATCTCAGGGATTTCTTGATGAGGAACTTTCTCATGCTCTTGTTGAGGTCCATGAGTGGACTCTCTTGTTTGCTCCATCCTCTTTTTAGTTATGGGCTTGTCCTCTTCAATGAGGATTGATACGTAAAAATTTGATTTCACGTACAACCGGCAAGTATACCGGGTCGTATCAAGTAGTAAGACTCACTAAGAGTGAGGTCGATCCCACGAGGATTGGTAGATTAAGCAACTTTAGTTAAATGGTAGATTTAGTCAAGCAAACATAGTTTTGATTTCATGAGCATTTTGATTTTTAAACATAATTGCAAGAATTTAAATGGCAAAGAATGTAAAGAACTAGAATAAAGAAATGAAGTGCAAGTAAATGACGGAAACTTAAATTGCAAGAAACTTAAATAACATCAAAGGTAAATGGCAAGAAGTAGATGAACAGAATGTAAATAACAAGAGTAGTAAATAGACAGAATGTAGAAAGGGATTGGGAATTGGGTAATCAAATAGCTAGAGCAAGAGAAATGAGAGTTAATGATAGAGAGGATCATTAGGGATTAGAGATGTTAGTTTTCATGAATTGATGTTAGTCAAATCCTTCTCAATCATGGGTATAGATCCATGGCAAATGGGTGATTGAATCCCAATCTCTTGGTGATTCAATCTCTCTCAACATAGCCAATTGCCACTCTCGTGATCTAATTGTTCATGAGAAGAGATGAAGATCAATTTTAATCCAGCCACACAATTTCCAAAATCTCAACCAAGGAGAGTTACATCTCACATACTAACCAAGGTATGTTGATTGAGGAAATCATGAGAGGATGAACTCTAAACTGAATTATGTGGCTCATTCATCAAATTCACCACATAATTCATATAGATTAACCCCTCTCTCGATGGTGGTTGAATCTTTGAAGAACAAGAGTTCCCTCTTTAGATCAACCACTAAAATTGAGAAAGAGAAGATGGGTTCACCAATTCTAAGTGTAAAAAGTAGAGTAAAAGTGTAAAAAGTTCCCTCAAAGTACAAACTCAATCTCTATTTATACTAGTCCTAAAGATCTTCAAGTGGGTTAGCAAGATGGGCTTCCTCTTTGTTGAATTCTTGAGGAATAGGGGAAGTAGGCAATTTGGCACCAATTCTGGCCCATTGAGGGCGTTATTGGCACTAACTCCAGGCCAAATGCACGTTGGCAACGTGCAGGACAATTTCCTGGGCATGAAGTATGAAACTTGGGCGTTGCTAGCCCAAGTTGTTGCCAACAACTTGCTTTTCCTCTTCTTGGCCTTACTTTCATGCTAAATGTAGCCCAGAATTTGAGTGTCAACCTTCAGCTTCAATATGGACTATCATACATCATTGGAAAGCTCTTGATGTCTATTTTCTAATGCCACTGGAATCACCTCAATTGGACTTTCCTAGCTCAAGTTATGGTTCCTCAAAGAAGGTAAGGTCAAGCTGCCAAGTTGTTGCCAAGTTGTTGTGAATAACGCACCCTCAACCCCAAGTTGGCAACGTGCCCGTGCATCACTCTCCCAAGGCAAGGACTTGGGGCTGGCGTTGTTGCAAAACACGCCCCCCTTGTGGCACGTTGGCAACGTGCTCGACCCACACCCCAAGGCCAATCTCTAGCTTTCTTGAATTTCACTTCATGTTCTTGTTTTTAGGGCCTAAAGATGACTCTGGTTTGGCTCCAATCTTGTGCTCCACCATGGACTATTATATATGGTTGGAAAGCTCTGAATGTTAGCTTTCCAACGCAACTGGAAGTACTCAATTTGGATCTCTGTAGCTCAAGATATCTTCCATTGAAGTGGACATGTTCAGGCTGCCTTGTTTTGGCGTTGGCAACGCCCATCCAGCGTTGGCAACGTGAGTGGTGCGCCAATGGGCGTTTAGAACGCTGGTTGGTGCGCCATTGGGCGTTTGGCAGCCTGGCTGGCACCAAAACTTGGTGCCTAGCCAAGCTTTCTTGTGTGGCGTTGGCAACGCCATTCTTGAGTTGGCAACGCCAGCTCCTTTTCTTCCAGGGCTCCATTTGTTGCTTGGTTGTGTGGCGTTGGCAACGCCCATCTTGAGTTGGCAACGCCAGCTCCTTTTCTTCCAGGGCTCCATTTGTTGCTTGGTTGTGTGGCGTTGGCAACGCCCATCTTGAGTTGGCAACGCCAGCTCCTTTTCTTCCAGGGCCAAGCTTGATTGTTTGGCGTTGTTAGCCTGCGTTGTCTTCAAAAACGCCCCTCATCTCTAGGCTGGCAACGTGCTCGAGGCTCCAAATCCAGGGCCAAGTTCCTTGTGTGGGCGTTGGCAACGCCAGCTTCAAGTTGGCAACGCCAACTTTGCTTCCTCCAGGGCCAAGTTTGATTGTTTGGCGTTGTTAGCCTGCGTTGTCCTCAAAAACGCCCCTCATCTCTAGGCTGGCAACGTGCTCGAGGCTCCAAATCCAGGGCCAAGTTCCTTGTGTGGGCGTTGGCAATGCCAGCTTCAAGTTGGCAACGCCAACTTTGCTTCCTCCAGGGCCAAGTTCCTTGCTTGTGTCTTGTGTGTGGCGTTGGCAACTTGGTTCTAGAGTTGGCAACGCCAACTTTGCTTCCAGGGTTGCCAAGCTTGCTTGGTGTGGTTGTGTGTGTTGAGACACTCTTAAAGATTTACTCACTCAAGCCTCTTTCCTTAACACATTCAGTCACAGGCATATAACATTGAAATTTTTGTTTGGATAGTGGTGTCCAGCACCTCTTTGGGTTGCTAAATGTTCTGTTATAGAGCTACTCTTGATTGTGGGTTTTCAATCGATAATCCCGAGTTAGTTAACTCAAGTTACCGGGTGATGAAGCACCCCTCGGATTTACTAGCCCAAGTATATCTCTTAACATCAATCACCACAGACACATATCCAAATTTTGTCATTGATGCCTAGCCTTTCATTCTTTGTACTCTATTTTCTTTATTGTCAAGGTTATTTGTGCTTTTACTGTTAAAGTCTTTGTGATCCTTAACCAAACTAGTCTTGTATAGCAAGCATTCTTTTGAGTTCATTGAACCTTGATTCTTTCACAATAAATATACTAGCACTTTTCCTATGGGACAACATGATCCTTTTTAAACTAGATTTCTCTCTGTTCTTGCTCAAACTACATCTTTTATTCCAATGACAAGTAGAAGTATTAAAGACAAGCAACCATTCCAAATCTGTGAGTGGTGATGCATGGAATGGGCAACATAAAAGACAATGCTTCCAAAAGAAAATGCATCCTAGAAGGTATACCATATTTCAGACATACATCTTCTTTATTTAATAAAACATAAAGAAAGACATAGGAACTTCACCACCTTTAGTCTTCATGTCCCTTTTTCTTTGCTTGATTCCCCTTGCTTTCCTTTGCCTTTTGGGTCTTCTTTCTTTTTGCTTCTCCTTTCTCCTTGTTGTTGTGTTGTTACATCTTCCTTTGGATCTTCTTTCTTTTTGCTCCTCCTTTCTCCTTGTTGTTGTGTCGTTGCATCCCCCTCTTTTCTTTGCCAAATTCCTGAGCTTATCATTGTCTCCTGTAGCCTCTGTTGATTAAATCTCACCCTTGCTAGTTCCTGCTCTTCAAATATCTTGCGAGCTTCATTAAA
>NC_029775.3:84589387-84591547 GCF_000817695.3 Arachis duranensis | reverse complement strand
CAGAGAAGCTCCCATCCCCTTTTTCTGATTATTTTTTGTATTTCAGGATATTCATCTTTTTTAAGCTTGAATGGTAGCTCTAGAACAACATCTTTGCTTGACATCCAACTAAAGATCCGCTCATTGTGTTTGGATTTGAATCTTCTTTCATCAAATTCATCTTCTCTCCTATCCCTTGATGATGAGGCCATTGAGATTCACTTGCAAGGTTGAATCTCCCCAACACCAAACTTAGATGAATGCTTGTCCTCAAGCACAAGGAAAATGATTGTGAATGAGAGAGGTATAAGCTGAGCACGGTGACTTATAGAAAATAGAAAATGATGGTGAAGGAGGTTGAGTGTTTCGGTTATGTGAGAGATGTGATGCTCCAAGAGTTTTGTTGGGTAGAGGTGAGGTTCAAGGCTAGAATTTGTGAAGCATGGAATAGGTTGGAGGTTGAGTGTGAGTTCGGGTAATGAAATGAGGTTATGGGAGTAGAGGAATGAGTGATGAAGAATGAGGTTTGATGAATATGGTTGAAGTATTTAAAGTGAAAGTTGGTGGGAAAGCATTTAAGGCTCGGTCATGGCATGCTTCCTTGTGCACAATGCATGTTGATTTCTTTTTCCCCTCCAAGATTCCCCATCATTTCTTTCTTTCTTTCATTATATGCTTCCAAGATTCCCCATCATTTCTTTCTTTCTTTCATTATATGCTTCCAAGATTCCCCATCATTTCTTTCTTTCTTTCATTATATGCTTCCAAGATTCCCCATCATTTCTTTCTTTCTTTCCTGCAACAAAATGCCAAAGGCTTGAGATTCTTAAAGTGACATTAATAGCTAAAAGCTTATGATGATATTCCTATGCAAAATTGACTAAATTAGATTCCCTAATCTATTTTTTCTAGCATTAATGATGTAAGTAAAGACACCAAACTTAGTTTGTGACTAAGTGTTCTATGGAATTAATTCCAAAGATAGCCACATCAAACTTAGTAATTTACCTACATTAGATGCTATTTCACGTTTTTTTCTTTCTTTTTTTTTTATTTTATTTTATAACTAAAGTAGATGACAATACTTTCATAGCCTAGCATTTTCGTGTATGTATGGACACCAAACTTAGTTTGTGGCTAAGTGTTGTAGAACACACATTTGCCATTACTTCAAGATTGGCCACACCAAACTTAGTGCCTTGCATACACCATCTACTAGTCTACTTGATCATTATTGGTTACTAAAACATGAAAATAAAAGACTCCCTGTGCATGGGTTGCCTCCCATGAAGCGCTTTGTTTATTGTCCTTAGCTCGACAATGCAGCTTCTTTGCTCATGTTAAGAGTTGCACACTCTCTTCCTTGCTCCAAGGGCCACCAAAATAGTGCTTCACCCTATGTCCATTAGCTGTGAAGGTTTGCTTTGAGGCTTCATCAAGCAATTCAACATAGCCATGAGGTGATACTTTGGTGATAGTGTATGGACCAGTCCGTCTAGACCTCAGCTTCCCAGGAAAGATTTTCAATCTTGAATTGAATAACAACACCTTTTGGCCTGGTTTAAATGTTCTTTGAGAGATCCTCTTATCATGCCATCTCTTTGCTCTCTCTTTGTATATCTTGGCATTGTCATATGCCTCCAACCTGAACTCTTCAAGTTCATTGAGTTGTAGCAACCTCTTCTCTCCTGCTGCTTGAGCATCTAAATTCAGAAGTTTGGTGGCCCAAAAGGCCTTATGTTCAAGCTCCACAGGGAGGTGGCATGCCTTTCCATACACCAGCTGAAATGGAGATTTTCCTATGGGTGTCTTGAAGGCTGTCCGATATGCCCAAAGTGCATCATCCAGCTTCCTAACCCAATCCTTTCTTGTTGTTCCCACAGTTTTCTCCAAGATCCTTTTTAGCTCTCTGTTGGCAAGTTCAGCTTGCCCATTGGTTTGTGGGTGATATGGTGTGGCCACTTTGTGAGTAACACCATATTTGTGGAGCAAAGAATTGAGTTGCTTGTTGCAAAAGTGGCTTCCCCCATCACTTATAAGTCCCTTGGGCACTCCAAATCTAGTGAAGATGTTCTTCTTGAGGAATTGCAAGACCACGTTGGTATCACATGTGGTGGTGGCTATTGCTTCTACCCATTTGGAGACATACTCTACTGCTACCAAAATGTATTTGAATGTGTA
>NC_029775.3:84584844-84585762 GCF_000817695.3 Arachis duranensis | reverse complement strand
ATTTTTCCAAGATGGGTTGTATGTATCACCATGAAATTCATCCTGAGAATTTGAAGTGTTCTGCATGTATTGAACTTGTTCTTGTGGTTGTTCAACCGTGATCCCTTCACCTTGGCTCCATTCAAGTGATGGTTGATTTGTTGTGTTCACTAATGCTAGCTGGAAACCATCCATTCTCTTTGTCATCATTTCCATTTGTTGTTGGATTTGTTGGTGCATTAACTTATTTTGTGCCAAAATAGCATCAACACCTTCAAGCTCCATTACACCTTTCTTTGGGGTCGGGTTATGCTGCCTCTCTGATGAGTGATAATATTGATTGTTTGCCACAATCTCAATGAGGTCTTGGGCCTCCTCGGCAGTTTTCATCATGTTGAGTGATCCTCCTGATGAGTAATCTAGTCCCTTCCTTGCTTCGAAGCTTAAGCCTTCATAGAAGTTTTGGAGCTTAACCCAATTACTAAACATGTCAGGGGGGCATCTTCTCATTAGTGCTTTATACCTTTCCCAGGCTTCATACAATGACTCCCCTTCCATTTGCCTAAAAGTCTGGACCTCTGTCTTCAGCTTGATGATCTTTTGAGGTGGGTAGAACTTTGCTAGAAATTTGCCCATCACTTCATTCCAATCATTGAGGCTTTCCTTGGGGAATGATTCTAGCCATTGAGTGGCTTTATCCCTCAAAGAGAACGGAAATAGCAGCAACTTGTAAACATCTGGATGCACTCCATTTGTCTTCACTGTGTTGCATATCCTCAGAAAAACAGAGAGATGTTGATTTGGGTCTTCAAGAGGTCCCCCTCCATAAGAGCAATTGTTCTGCACCAAAGTGATGAGCTGAGGTTTTAACTCAAAGTTATTGGCCTGAACATTTGGTGTAGCAATACTACTCCCACAATGTCTTGGATCAGGGATAGT
>NC_029775.3:84578693-84582444 GCF_000817695.3 Arachis duranensis | reverse complement strand
GCTCCTTTTCTTCCAGGGCTCCATTTGTTGCTTGGTTGTGTGGCGTTGGCAACGCCCATCTTGAGTTGGCAACGCCAGCTCCTTTTCTTCCAGGGCCAAGCTTGATTGTTTGGCGTTGTTAGCCTACGTTGTCCTCAAAAACGCCCCTCATCTCTAGGCTGGCAACGTGCTCGAGGCTCCAAATTAGCTCTCTAAGATTGCTTGGGTGGACGTTGGCAACGCCAGCTTCAAGTTGGCAACGCCAACTTTGCTCCTTGGTTGCCTCCAGGGCCAAGTTCCTTGTGTGTGTGGCGTTGGCAACGCCAGCTTCAAGTTGGCAACGCCAACTCCTCTTCCTGGCGTTGGCAAGAATAACGCCCATTGTATCCAAGTTGGCAACGCCAACTTCTTGCCCAGCTTGCATTATTCTTGCTTCCATGCTTCCTTGTCTCATCACCTATCATCAACAAGGGAAATAGCTTCAAAGTCTTACCACTTCATGCAATAGATTTCATGAGATTCATTCATACTCATTCATATATGCATTCCTTAAATCATTTGCATGAATTTGGCTAGAATTAACATGTTCCTTGATATCATCATGCATGGAAACAAAACTCATAAAAGGACTTGTTTATTTAGAGAAAATGAGTGGATTTAAGCTAAAACTAACTAAACTAACTAACTAATAAAGCAAATATGCACTTGCATCAGTAGGAATAGGATTTACTATCCATTTGTGTCTGTCACTATGCCCTACAGTCACGAGTTTGAAACTCGTCACAATCATCCCATCCTAGATCCTACTCGGAATACCACAGACAAGGTTTAGACTTTCTGGATCTCAGGAATGCTGCCAATGGATTCTAGCCTATACCACAAAGATTCTAATGTTGGAGTTAGATGCCCCATTGTCAGAGGAGTGTCGATGTGAATTGTTGATTAGAAACCCAAGAGATATACATTCAAGCTTATTTTCATATAGAACAGAAGCGGTTGTCAATCACGTGTTCATGAGTGAGAATGGTGATGAGCGTCACATAATCATCACATTCATCATGTTCTTGTGTGCGAATGAATATCTTAGAGTAAGAATAAGCTTGAATTGAATAGAAGAACAATAGTACTTTGCATTAATACTCGAGGAACAGCAGAGCTCCACACCTTAATCTATGGTGTGTAGAAATTCCACCGTTGAAATTACATAAGTGATAATGGTCCAAGCATGGCCGAATGGCCAGCCCCCAATGTCTAAGATCTAGGTCTAAGGACTAAATGTCCAAAGATTGTGAGTACAATAGTAAAAAGTTCTATTTATACTAAACAAGTTACTAGGGTTACAGAAACAAGTAAATGATGCAGAAATCCACTTCTGGGCCCACTTCGTGTGTGCTTGGGCTGAGCATTGAAGCTTTCATGTATAGAGACCTCTCTTGGAGTTAAACGCCAGTTTTCAGCCTATTTTGGGCGTTTAAATCTAGCTTGTAATCAGTTTTTAGCGTTTGATGCCAGAATAGGGTAGGAAGTTGGCGTTTGAATGCCAGTTTGCGTCGTCAAAACTCGAGCAAAGTATGAACTATTATATATTGTTGAAAAGCCCGGGATGTCTAATTTCCAACGCAATTGAGAGCGCGCCATTTGGGTTTCTGCAGCTCCCAAATATCCATTTCGAGTACAGGGAGTTCAGAATCCAATAGCATCAGCAGTCCTTTCTCAGCCTCTAAATCAGATTTTTGCTTAGGTCCCTCAATTTCAGCCAGAAAATACCTGAAATCATAGAAAAACACACAAACTCATAGTAAAGTCCAGAAATGTGAATTTTGCTTAAAAACTAATAAAAATATACTAAAAAGTAGCTAGATCCTACTAAAAACTATCTAAAAACAATGCCAAAAAGCGTATAAATTATCCGCTCATCACAACACCAAACTTAAATTGTTGCTTGTCCCCAAGCAACTGAAAACAAAATAGGATAAAAAGAAGAGAATATACAATGAATCTTACAATATCAATGAAACTTAGTCCCAATTAGATGAGCGGGGCTAGTAGCCTTTTGCTTCTGAACAGTTTTGGCATCTCATTTTATCCGTTGAATTTCAGAATGATTGGCATATATAGGAACTCAGAATTTAAATAGTGTTATTAATTCTCCTAGTTCAGTATGTTAATTCTTGAACACAACTACTTTATGAGTCTTGGCCGTGGCCTTAAGCACTTTGTTTTACAGTATTACCACTAGATACATAAATGCCACAGACACATAACTGGGTGAACCTTTTCAGATTGTGACTTAGCTTTGCTAAAGTCCCTAGTTAGAGGTGTCCATAGTTCTTAAGCACACTCTTTTTGCTTTGGATATGACTTTAACCACTCATTCTCAAGCTTTTCACTTGGACCTTCATGCCACAAGCACATGGTTAGGGACAGCTTTATTTAGCCGCTTATGCATGGATTTTATTTCCTTGGGCCCTCCTATCCATTAATGCTCAAAGCCTTGGATCCTCTTTACCCTTGCCTTTTGGTTTAAAGGGCTATTGACTTTTTCTGCTTGCTTTTTCTTTCTTTTTCTTTTAATTTTCGCTACTTTTTTTTTTGCAAGCTTTTTTTTTCACTGCTTTTTCTTGCTTCAAGAATGAATTTCATGATTTTTCAGATTATCAATAACATTTCTCTTTGTTCATCATTCTTTCAAGAGCCAACAATTTTAACATTCATAAACTTCACTATCAAAATATGTACTATTCAAGCATTCATTCAGAAAACAAAAAGTATTGCCACCACGTCAAAATAATTAAACTAATTTCAAGATAAAATTTGAGATTCAAGTACTTCTTATTCTTTTGTAATTAAGCACATTTTTCATTTAAGAGAGGTGAAGGGTTCATGGAACTATTCATAGCTTTAAGGCATAGACACTAGACACTAATGATCATGTAAGAAAGACACAAACATAGACGAACATAAAGCATCAAATTCGAAAAACAGAAAAATAAGAACAAGAAAATTAAAGAACGGGTCCACTTTAGTGATGGCGGCTAGTTCTTCCTCTTGAAGATCCAATGTAACACCTGAGCTCTTCTATGTCTCTTCCTTGCCTTTGTTGCTCCTCTCTCATAGCTCTTTGATCTTCTCTAATCTCATGAAGAATGATGGAGTGCCCTTGGTGCTCCACCCTTAGTTGGTCCATGTTGTAACTTAAGCCTTCCAAAGTGGTGTTGAGTTGCTCCCAATAGTTATGTGGAGGAAAATGCATCCCTTGAGACATCTCATGGATTTTATGAGGAATTTCCTCATGCTCTTTGATGAGCGGATAATTTATACGCTTTTTGGCATTGTTTTTAGGTAGTTTTTAGTAAGTTCAAGCTACTTTTAGGGATGTTTTCATTAGTTTTTATGTTAAATTCACATTTCTGGACTTTACTATGAGTTTGTGTGTTTTTCTATGATTTCAGGTAATTTCTGGCTGAAATTGAGGGACTTGAGCAAAATTCTGAAAAAGGTTGACAAAAGGACTGCTGATGCTGTTGGAATCTGACCTCCCTGCACTCGAAATAGATTTTCTGGAGCTACAGAACTCCAAATGGCGCGCTCTCAACGGCGTTAAAAAGTAAACATCCAGAGCTTTCCAGCAAAATATAATAGCCCATACTTTATTCGGAAATTGACGACGTAACTTGGCGCTGAACGCCAAGTACGTGCTGCTGTCTGGAGTTAAACGCCATAAACACGTCACGACCCGGAGTTGAACGCCCAAAATACGTTATAACTTGGC
>NC_029775.3:84573644-84578493 GCF_000817695.3 Arachis duranensis | reverse complement strand
TATTACTTTCTATTCAATTCTCTTTTATTCTTATTCCAAGATATACGTTGCACTTCAACTTGATGAATGTGATTATCCGTGACACTCATCATCATTCTCACCTATGAACGCGCGTGACTGACAACCACTTCCGTTCTACCTTAGGCCGGACGCATTTCTCTTAGATTCCCCAACAGAATCTTCGTGGTATAAGCTAGATAGATTGCGGCATTCATGAGAATCCGGAAAGTCTAAACCTTGTCTATGGTATTCCGAGTAGGATTCTGGGATTGAATGACTGTGACGAGCTTCAAACTCCTGAAGGCTGGGCGTTAGTGACAGACGCAAAAGAATCAAGGGATTCAGCGCATAGGACCATTTTCCCGAGAGGATTAAAAGTAGCCATTGATGATGGTGATGCCCTACATACAGCTTGCCATGGAAAGGAGTAAGAAGGATTGGATGAATGTAATAAAAAAGTAGAGATACGAGAGGAGCACAACATCTCCATACGCCTATCTGAAATTCCCACTATTGATTTACATAAGTATTTCTATCCTATTTTATTTTCTGTTTAATTATTAATTTTCGAAACCCATAACCATTTAATCTGCCTAACTGAGATTTACAAGGTGACCATAGCTTGCTTCATACCAAAAATCTTTGTGGGATCGACCCTTACTCACGTAAGGTATTACTTGGATGACCCAGTACACTTGCTGGTTAAGTTGAACGGAGTTATGATCACACCAGGGATTATTAAGATCCCAATTCATCATACCATGATCTCTTTGGGGTATTTTTAATTTCATACAAATACAAAGAGACCAACTTTGAGGATCACAATTTCGTCCACCAAGTTTTTGGCACCGTTGCCGGGGATTGTTCGAGTATGGACAACTGACGGTTCATCTTGTTGCTCAGATTAGGTAATCTTCTTTTCAAAATTTTTTCAAAAGAAAAATCTTTTTCAAAATTTTCTTTTCTTTTTCATTTTTCCAAAAATATTTTCGAAAAAAATTTAATAATAATTCAAAAAAAATCATAAAATCATAAAAATAAAAAATATTTTGTATTTCTTGTTTGAGTCTTGAGTCAATTTTTAAGTTTGGTGTCAATTGCATGCTTTAAAAATTTTTTGCATTTTTCGAAAATTCATGCATTCATGGTGTTCTTCATGATCTTCAAGTTGTTCTTGGTAAGTCTTCTTGTTTGATCTTGATGATTTCTTATTTTTGTGTCTTTTGTTGTTTTTCATGTGCATTCTTGCATTCATATTTTCCAAGCATTAAAAATTTCTAAGTTTGATGTCTTGCATGTTTTCTTTGCATCAAAAATTTTTCAAAAATATGTTCTTGATGTTCATCATGATCTTCAAAGTGTTCTTGGTGTTCATCTTGACATTCATAGTGTTCTTGCATGCATTAAGTGTTTTGATCCAAAATTTTCATATTTTGGGTCATTTTTATGTTTTTCTCTCTCATCTTTAAAAATTAAAAAATCAAAAAAATATATTTTCCTTATTTCCCTCCAAATTTTCGAAATTTTGGGTTGACTTGGTCAAAAATCTTTAAAAATTAGTTGTTTCTTACAAGTCGAGTCAATATTTCACTTTTAAAAATCTTATCTTTTCAATTTTTTTTTTCAAAAATCATATCTTTTCATTTTTTTCTCATTTTTTGAAAATTTCAAAAATCTTTTTCAAAATATTTTTCAAAATCTTTTTCTTATCTTTATATCATATTTTTGAAAATTAGCTAACAATTAATGTGATTGATTCAAAATTTTGAAGTTTGTTACTTTCTTGTTAAGAAAGGTTCAATCTTTAAGTTATAGAATCTTATCTTATAGTTTATTGTTAGTGAAGTAAGTAATTTCAAATTTTGAATTAAATCTTTTTATCTTTTATCTTATCTTTTTCAAAAATTTTATCTTTTTAAAAATTTGATTTCAAAATATCTTATCTAACTTCTTATCTTCTTATCTTTTTCAAATTTGATTTTAATATCTTTTTCAATCAACTAACTAACTTTTTGTTTGTTTCCTATCTTTTTCAAACCCAACTAACTACCTATCCCTCTCTAATTTTCGAAAATACTTCTCTCTTTTTCAAAATTCTTTTTAATTGTTTTAAATTTTAATTTTAATCTTATCTTATTTCTAATTTTTGAAAATTACTAACCCTTTTTTTTTAAAAATTATTTTCGAATTTTCTATCTCTTCTCTCTTATTCTATTTAATTATTTAATTACTAACACCTCTCTCCATCTAAATATCCGAACCCATTATTCTTTACTCTTCTCCCTTTTCTTCTTCTACTAACATAAAGGAATCTCTATACTGTGACATAGAGGATTCCTCTTCTTTTCTTGTTTTCTTCTCTTTCATATGAGCAGCAACAAGGAAAAAGGCACTCTTGTTGAAATTGATCCAGAACCTGAAAGGACTCTGAAGAGAAAATTAAGAGAAGCTAAGTTACAACAATCTAAAGGTAACCTTTCAGAAATATTAGAACAAGAGAAGGAGATGGCAGCCGAAAATAATAATAATGCAAGCAGAATGCTTGGTGACTTCACAAAGCCAACGTCCAAGTTTGATGGAAGAAGCATTTCCATTCCTGCCATTGGAGCCAATAACTTTGAGCTGAAACCTCAGCTAGTTGCTTTAATGCAACAAAACTGCAAGTTTTATGGACTTCCATCTGAAGATCCTTATCAGTTTTTAACTGAGTTCTTGTAGATCTGTGAGACTGTAAAGGCGAATGGAGTTGATCCTGAAGTCTACAGACTCATGCAAAAGGAGACAGAGCTAGAATATGGTTGGATTCACAACCCAAGGATAGCCTGGACTCCTGGGATAAGCTAGTCACTGCCTTCTTGGGTAAATTCTTTCTTCCTCAAAAGCTGAGCAAGCTGAGAGTGGATGTTCAAACCTTCAAACAAAAAGATGGTGAATCCCTCTATGAAACTTGGGAAAGATACAAGCAGCTGACTAAAAGATGTCCATCTGACATGTTTTCAGAATGGACCATATTAGATATATTCTATTATGGTCTATCTGAATTTTCAAAAATGTCATTGGACCATTCTGCAGGTGGATATATTCACCTAAAGAAAACGCCTGAAGAGGCTCAAGAACTTATTGACATGGTTGCAAACAACCAATTCATGTACACTTCTGAGAGGAATTCTGTGAATAATGGGATACCTCAGAAGAAAGGAGTTCCTGAAATTGATGCTCTGAATGCCATATTGGCTCAGAACAAAGTGTTGACTCAGCAGGTCAACATGATCTCTCAAAGTCTGAATGGATGGCAACATGCATCCAATAGTACTAAAGAGGCAGCTTCTAAAGGGGCTTATGATCCTGAGAACCCTGCAATGGCAGAGGTTAATTACATGGGTGAACCTTATGGAAACACCTATAATTCATCATGGAGAAATCATCCAAATTTCTCATGGAAGGATCAACAAAAGCCTCAACAAGGCTTTAACAATGGTGGACGCAATAGGCTGAGTATTAGCAAGCCTTTTCCATCATATTCTCAGCAATAGATAGAGAATTCTGAACAAAACACTTCTAATTTAGCCAATCTAGTCTCTGATCTATCAAAGGCCACTTTCAGTTTCATGAGTGAAACAAGATCCTCCATCAGAAATCTGGAGGCACAAGTGGGCCAGCTAAGTAAGAAAGTCATTGAAACTCCTCCCAGCATTCTCCCAAGCAATACAGAAGAGAATCCAAAAGGAGAGTGCAAGGCCATTGATATAATCAATATGGCCGAATGCACAAGGGAGGAGGAGGACGAAAATCCTAGTGAGGATGACCTCCTGGGACATCCCTCAAGCAAGAAGGAGTTTCCTATTAAGGATCCACAGGAATCTGAGGCTCATATAGAGACCATAGAGATTTCACTAAATCTCTTTCTGCCATTCATGAGCTCCGAAGACTATTCTTCCTCTGAAGAGGATGAAGATGTGACTGAAGAGCGCTCAATATTTAGGAGCTATCATGAAGCTGAATGCCAAGTTGTTTGGTAATGAGACTTGGGAAAGTGAACCTCCCTTGCTCATTGATGAGCGGATAATTTGTATACTTTTTGGCATTGTTTTTAGTATGTTTTTGTTATGATCTAGTTAGTTTTTAGTATATTTTTATTAGTTTTTAGCTAAAATTCACTTTTCTGAACTTTGCTATGAGTTTGTGTGTTTTTCTGTGATTTAAAATTCTCTTTTCTGGACTTTACTATGAGTTTGTGTATTTTTCTGTTATTTCAGGTATTTTCTGGCTGAAATTGAGGGACCTGAGCAAAAATCTGATTCAGAGACCAAAAAGGATTGCAGATGCTGTTGGATTCTGACCTCCCTGCACTCGAAGTGGATTTTCTGGAGCTACAGAAGCCCAATTGGCGCGCTCTCAACGGCGTTGGAAAGTAGACATCCTGTGCTTTCCAGCAATATGTGATAGTCCATACTTTGCCCAAGATTTGATGGCCCAAACCTGCGTTCAAAGTCACCTCAAGAAATCCCAGCGTTAAACGCTGGAACTGGCACCCAAATGGGAGTTAAACGCCCAAACTGGCACTAAAGCTGGCGTTTAACTCCAAGAGGAGTCTCTGCACGAAATTTGCTTCATTGCTCAGCCTAAGCACACACCAAGTGGGCCCAGAAGTGGATTTTTATGTCATTTACTCATTTCTGTACACCTTAGGTTACTAGTTCTTATAAGTAGGAACTTTTACTATTGTATTAAAAGACTTTGGTAGCTATCTTCGTTTTGTATGCTATCTTAGATCATTGGGAGGCTGGCCATTCGGCGATGCCTAGACCTCATGCTTATGTATTTTCAACGGTGGAGTTTCTACACACCA
>NC_029775.3:84573241-84573509 GCF_000817695.3 Arachis duranensis | reverse complement strand
GTTCTTCAACTTGATGAATGTGATGATCCGTGACACTCATCATCATTCTCACCCATGAACAAGGTGACTGACAACCACTCTTGTTCTACAAGCGATCAAGGCCATAGTGAATGTCTCTTGGATTCCTGATTTCACGATGCATGGTTGATCGCCTGACAACCGAGTGCTCGCCTGACAAACGAGCCAACCATTCCATGAGATCAGAGTCTTTGTGGTATAGGCGAGAACTGATGGCGGCATTCAAGAGAATCCGGAAGGTCTAACCTTG
>NC_029775.3:84572265-84573182 GCF_000817695.3 Arachis duranensis | reverse complement strand
TTGCCATGGAAAGGAGTAAGAAGGATTGGATGAAGGTAGTAGGAAAGCAGAGAGACGGAAGGGAAGGCATCTTCATGCGCTTATCTGAAGTTCCTACCAATGAATTACATAAGTATCTCTATCTTTACCTTTGTGTTATTTTCGTTCATCACCATTACTATTTGAGTTTGCCTGACTAAGATTTACAAGATGACCATAGCTTGCTTCAATACTAACAATCTCCGTGGGATCGACCCTAACTCACGTAAGGTTTATTACTTGGACGACGCAGTGCACTTGCTGGTTAGTTGTGCGAAGTTGTGTAATGCCATGGTATTGAGCTACCACGTTTTTGGAGCCATTACTGGGGATTATGAGAGTTGTGAAAAAGTATAGTTCACAATTTCGCGCATGTCATAACTCTCCTCAGAGAATCCATGGTATTAGTACCTAAAACAAAAGAAGATTTGTGAGTGAGCTTGATGGGAGTGGGATTAATGCCTTCTTTGAGTGACGGTTCAATGTTCGCTTTTAGTAAGGTGGTTGAGGTGGTGAAAACCTCTTCCCCTTTTCCAAACTTAAGCCGCCTCCGAGCTTGTCTAATATGAAACAAAGTTCGTTCTATTTCCGGATCAAAAGGGACTAAGCTCGGATTCGGTTGTGAACGCGTCATGCAATGAAGGGGAAATGAAATTCATTGTAACGAATGAGGGGTTAGTCACTTGAATTATTCACAATGAAGTGCAACTATGTACATATATACATGCTTAATCCAAACAATAACATGGCACACAAAGCAAATTCCCCGGCAACGGCGCCATTTTGATGAATGGATTTTTTTTTGTTGGTATAGAATTTATCAAGTGATCAATCGTAGTATAGTCTAAACCAACGCAAAATCCATCATCAAACAAATCTACAATCTATATCCGAGAGTA
>NC_029775.3:84566308-84566772 GCF_000817695.3 Arachis duranensis | reverse complement strand
TACCTCAAGGGATGCACTTTCCTCCACAAAACTATTGGGAGCAAATCAACACCTCCCTAGGAGAATTGAGTTCCAACATGGGACAACTAAGGGTGGAGCATCAAGAACACTCCATCATCCTTCATGAGATTGGAGAAGATCAAAGAATCATGAGGGAGGAGCAACAAAGACAAGGAAGAGACATTGAGGAGCTCAAGCACTCCATAGGATCTTCAAGAGCAAGAAATAGCCGCCATCACTAAGTTGGACCCGTTCTTTGATTTCCTTGTTCTTTATTCTTCTGTTTTTCGAATTTTATGCTTATGTTTATCCATGTTTGTGTCTTGTGATCATTAGTGTCTTAGTGTCTATGCCTTACAGTTATGAATGTCCTATGAATCCATCACCTTTCTTAAATAAAAAATTTGTTCTTAATTGAAAAAGAGAAGAATTGCATGAATTTTAAATTTTATAACAGTTTAATT
>NC_029775.3:84561848-84564307 GCF_000817695.3 Arachis duranensis | reverse complement strand
TGAATGACTGTGACGTGCTTCAAACTCCTAGCAGGCGGGGCGTTAGTGACAGACGCAAAAGAATCGATGGATTCTATTTCGGCCTGACCGAGAACCGACAGCTGAATTCCGCGTGCTGTGACAGAGCATATGCAATCGCTTTCACTGAGAGGATGGGAGGTAGCCACTGACAACGGTGAAACCCTTGCTTAAGCTTGCCATGGAAAGGAGTAAGAAGGATTGGATGAAGACAGTAGGAAAGCAGAGAGACGGAAGGGAAGGCATCTTCATGCGCTTATCTGAAGTTCCTACCAATGAATTACATAAGTATCTCTATCTTTACCTTTGTGTTATTTTCGTTCATCACCATTACTACTTGAGTTTGCCTGACTAAGATTTACAAGATGACCATAGCTTGCTTCAATACTAACAATCTCCGTGGGATCGACCCTTACTCGCGTAAGGTTTATTACTTGGACGACCCAGTGCACTTGCTGGTTAGTTGTGCGAAGTTGTGTAATGCCATGGTATTGAGCTACCACGTTTTTGGAGCCATTACTGGGGATTATGAGAGTTGTGAAAAAGTATTGTTCACAATTTCGCGCACCACTCATTAATGAACTAGATACCTGGATTCAGCAAACTCTACCTCAAAAGAAACAAGATCCTGGCAAGTTCTTAATACCTTGTACCATAGGCACCATGACCTTTGAAAAGGCTCTATGTGATCTGGGGTCAGGGATAAATCTTATGCCACTCTCTGTAATGGAGAAGCTAGGTATCATTGAGGTACAACCTGCCTTGTTCTCATTACAATTGGCAGACAAGTCATTGAGACAAGCTTATGGAATAGTAGAGGACGTGCTAGTAAAGGTTGAAGGCCTTTACATCCCTGCTGATTTCATAATCTTAGACACCAGGAAGGAAGAGGATGAGTTCATCATCCTTGGAAGACCTTTTCTAGCTACAGCAGGAGCTGTGATAGATGTCAACAGAGGTGAATTAGTCCTTCAATTGAATGGGGACTACCTTGTGTTTAAGGCACATGGCCATCCCTCTGTGACAAAAGAGAGTAAGCATGAAGAGCTTCTCTCAGTTCAGAGTCAAGTAGAGCCCCCACAGTCAAACTCTAAGTTTGGTGTTGGGAGGCCACAATCAAACTCTAAGTTTGATGTTAAGATCCCATATCCAAACTCTAAGTTTGGTGTTGGGACTATACAACATTGACCTGATCACCTTTGTGACTCCATGAGAGCCATTGTCAAGCTATTGACACTAAAGAAGCGCTTGTTGGGAGGCAACCCAATTTTATTTATCTGATTTTTATTTTATTTTATTTTATTGTTATTTTGTGTTTTATTAGGTACATGATCATGTGGAGTCACGAAAAAAATAGAAAAATTAAAAACAGAATCAAAAACAGCAGAAGAAAAATCACACCCTGGAGGAAGCACAGGCTGGCGTTCAACGCCAGTAAGATGCATCTGGCTAGCGTTCAACGCCAGAACAGAGCATGAATCTGGCGCTGAACGCCAGAAATAAGCAACATTCTGGCGTTTGAATGCCAGGAACGTGCCTAGAGGAAAAGCTGGCGCTGAACGCCAGTAACAAGCATGAAACTGGCGTTCAACGCCAGAAACATGCTTTACATGGGCGTTGAACGCCCAGAATGTGCACCACTCGGCGTTTAAACGGCAGAATGGTGTGCAAAGGCATTTTACATGCCTATTTGGTGCAGGGATGGAATTCCATGACACCTCAGGATCTATGGACCCCACAGGATCACCTCAGGATCTGTGGACCCCACAGGATCCCCACTTAACATATTCCCACCTTACCTCCTAATCCTATTTTTCTCTTTCCTATGTCACACTTCCCAACAACTTCAATCTCTGAATCTCTCTTCCTAATAAACACTCCTTCCCAAAACCCTTCACCAATCACCTCAACCTCTCTTCCCAATTACCCCCTTCACCACTCACATCCATCCACTCTTCCCCATAAACCCCACCTACCTTCAAAAATTCAAAACCATTTTCCCACCCATTCCCACCCTAAATGGCCGAACATACACCCCCTCTCCCTATATATACCCTTCCATTCTACTTCATTTTCACACAACACAACCAAATATTCTCCCCCTTGGCCGAATACACTTTCACCCTTCTCCTCCATATTTTCTTCTTCTTCTTCTTCTCTTCTTTCTTTTATTGCTCGAGGACGAGCAATACTTTAAGTTTGGTGTGGTCAAAGCACAATCTTTTTTGTTTTCCACTACCATCAATGGCACCTAAGGCCGGAGAATCCTCTAGAAAAGGAAAAGTGAAGACAAAAGCTTCCACCTCCAAGTCATGGGAGATGGAAAGATTCATCTCCAAGAGCCATCAAGACCACTTCTATGATGTTGTGGCAAAGAAGAAGGTGACCCCTGAGGTCCCTTTCAAGCTCAAGAAAAATGAGTATCCGGAGATCCGACATGA
>NC_029775.3:84560195-84561702 GCF_000817695.3 Arachis duranensis | reverse complement strand
ACGCCCCTACACTAGAAGGGTCAACTTTAATCAAAGGTTGGACCAAGTCCTTACGGACATATGTATGGAAGGAGCTTAATGGAAAAGAGACTCCAGAGGCAAGCCAGTTCAACTAAGAAGACTGGACCTCAAGCCTGTGGCAAGAGGATGGTTGGAGTTCATTCAACGCTCTATCATTCCCACTAGCAACCGATCTGAAGTTACTGTGGATCGGGCCATCATGATTCATAGCATCATGATTGGAGAGGAAGTAGAAGTTCATGAAGTCATCTCCAATGAATTCTACAAAATAGCCAACAAGCCCTCTACCATGGCAACGCTAGCTTTTCCTCACCTTATTTGCCATCTATGTTACTCAGCTGGAGTTATCATAGAAGGAGACATCTCTATTGAAGAGGATAAGCCCATCACTAAGAAGAGGATGGAGCAAGCAAGAGAGACCTGATGTGTGGAAAACGATCCAACACAAAACTCACCGGCAAGTGTACCGGGTCGCATCAAGTAATAATAACTCACATGAGTGAGGTCGATCCCACAGGGATTGAAGGATTGAGCAATTTTAGTTTAGTGGGTGATTTAGTCAAGCGAATCAAGTTTTGGTTGAGTGATTTGTGTTTAACAAGAAATAAATGACAGTAAATGTAAAGGGGGAGGGGAGAAGTGCAGTAAATTAAAGAACAGAATTATAAATTTGCAGAATCTTAAAGAGCAAGAAAGTAAATGACTGAAACTTAAAGTGCAAGAAACTTAGATTGCAGTAACTTAAATGGCAAGAAAGATAAATTGCTAGAAAGTAAAAGGGTATTGAGGAATGGGATTGCAGGATCTAAACAAAGAAGAAGTAAATTGCAGCAATTGATTGAGCAGAAATTAAATCAGAAGCAAATATCATTCAAACAGAAAGAAAATAAAATGCAGCAAAGGTTCACAGAAGAACCAAAAGTAAAATTGGGTCTCAGGTCTCAAGAAACTAGGTAGCAGAGCCTAGATCTCTATTAGCCTTCCTAGATCCAAAATAACAAAGCAATTGACAAGAATTAGAAGAGAACGCAGTAGAAGAACAGAAATAAAAGTGAATTATGCAGAAAATAAATTGAGAAGAGTTTGAATGGGAATTGAGACAGAATTTCCTCAATTTCACACACCCAAAACTCAAAAACAGAAGAGTAGAATTGCCCAAGTAAGAATGAGGAAGGAGATCAATCAATTCTCCCTTGATCCTCTTGGTGCTCGGACAAGTCTCTCAAGAAAGCTCAAAGAAAGATGAAAGTAGAATTCAAAAGTAAAGGTAAAAATCAAAAAATGGTAAAAAAGGTCCTAATTACATCAAACTAGCTTCTATTTATACACTTTCTATTCTTGGATTTTGGGATTTGGATGGGCTTTTGATTTGGTGAAGAAATGAATTCAAATGGATTTTTAATTTGAATTTTTGGCCCATTGAAATTCACTCCCAGGAGGCTGCCCTGCCCTTGTGGAGGGCAGGGCAGAAAATTGATGCTTGGTG
>NC_029775.3:84555890-84557187 GCF_000817695.3 Arachis duranensis | reverse complement strand
TCCCTTTGAATCTCTTTCCCAATCTGTATTCTCCACACATAACCCCTGCAAGATCTCATCAGGATTGTTTTCTATCTGTAATCTGGTTTCATAACTAGGTTCTGCATAGGTTATGGTTCTCAGCTTGAGGGCTCTTGTGATAGCAGCTGGGCTAAAACTCACTTCAACCCCTCTGACATAGCTTGTGTAAGGAGCACTATTTTTGTTTTCTTTTGCAGCATTTGCATAGAACTCCCTGATCATTACTGCACTGATGTCAGTCAGAGGAGCACACAAGAGTTCCCACCTCCTTTCTCTAGTAATTTTCCTCATAATGGGGTATTCTCCTTCCCTCAATTCAAGGCCTTTCTCATAGATAACATTCTTTGCCTTTATGAACCTATGATATCTCCCTTCATGGAATTGGGATCTAAACTTACGTGCATCAAATGGTGGAGGTTCGGTTACCATAGGTTCTTTTCCGGGCCTTCTTTGTGAGCTTGAGGAGGCCATTGAAATTAAAGTGAAAAGAAAGAGGAAGTGAGAGTAGAAGAAATATGTGTTGTGTTTGGGGTGAGTTCCGGTTCGGTTTTGATGTATGAGGTAAGGGAATTATGTTGGTTTTGGAAGTGGAATAGAGTGTGGTTTCATATGAAAGTGGCTTGAATAGGAATGTGTATGCCGTGTTGGTGCAACGGCTATATATAGGCCATGTTTCCAAGCTTTTCAACAAAACCACAATGAATGAATGAGGAAGGACCCGTTAGTGTTCATGAAGGGCCGAGATTGGTTTGCTCATTCAAGGAATGCATAAGATGGACGGCTTGCATGCATGGTTAAGGCTTGACGAGGATCCTCCTCCCATTGGCTGCATGCACTTCGGTGTCCAATGTTGCATGCATGCAAATTTTGTTCCCCATGAGCACGTTCTCCTAGGCACATGTGACCTCCCTCACATAGCTTCTCCTAGCCGTGGCCCCTCCTTGTGTTTGTTTTAACTTTTTTTTTCTCCTGCATGAATCAAAACAGCTAGTTAAGAGTATAATATAACCGTGGCAACTTATTTGCAATAATAAAATAGATTGTTTTGGTTTGTTTAATAGTTAAAAAAATTTTTTGTGATCAATTGTGTCCCTGAATAAAATGTTAAAAGTTGGTGAACACCAAACTTATCTTTTATTAAGGGGATAGCTTAACAATGCAAACCATTCTCACAATTGATGCATTTTTTTTAAAAAAAAAAATTGATGTATGATCCCTTATCTGTTATGGTTTTGAGTCCATGATTGGAAAATGATCCTCTGATCATTGTTGCATA
>NC_029775.3:84554932-84555790 GCF_000817695.3 Arachis duranensis | reverse complement strand
AACCAAGAGTAGCTCTCTGGGTCTCCTCCCGGAAGTACCAAAAGAGTTTTCAAATACAAGTGCTAAAAAGTGTAAAAATGAATAAGTGTAAAAAGTAGAGTAAAAGTGTAAAAAGTTCCCTCAAAGTACAAACTCAATCTCTATTTATACTAGTCCTAAATATCTTCAAGTGGGTTAGCAAGATGGGCTTCCTCTTTGTTGAATTCTTGAGGAATAGGGGAAGTAGAGCAATTTGGCACCAATTCTGGCCCATTGAGGGCGTTATTGGCACTAACTCCAGGCCAAATGCACATTGGCAACGTGCAGGACAATTTCCTGGGCATGAAGTATGAGACTTGGGCGTTGCTAGCCCAAGTTGTTGCAAACAACTTGCTCTTCCTCTTCTTGGCTCTACTTTCATGCTAAATGTAGCCCAGAATTTGAGTGTCAACCTTCAGCTTCAATATGGACTATCATACATCATTGGAAAGCTCTTGATGTCTATTTTCTAATGCCACTGGAATCACCTCAATTGGACTTTCCTAGCTCAAGTTATGGTTCCTCAAAGAAGGTAAGGTCAAGCTGCCAAGTTGTTGCCAAGTTGTTGTGAATAACGCACCCTCAACCCCAAGTTGGCAACGTGCCCGTGCATCACTCTCCCAAGGCAAGGACTTGGGGCTGGCGTTGTTGCAAAACACGCCCCCCTTGTGGCACGTTGGCAACGTGCTCGACCCACACCCCAAGGCCAATCTCTAGCTTTCTTGAATTTCACTTCATGTTCTTGTTTTTAGGGCCTAAAGATGACTCTGGTTTGGCTCCAATCTTGTGCTCCACCATGGACTATTATATATGGTTGGAAAGCTCTGAATGTTAGCTTTC
>NC_029775.3:84537700-84554192 GCF_000817695.3 Arachis duranensis | reverse complement strand
CTTGCTTGGTGTGGTTGTGTGTGGCGTTGGCAACGCCAACTTTGCTCCTTGGTTACTTCCAGGGCCAAGCTTGCCTTGTGTTGTGGCGTTGGCAACGTGGATCTCAAGTTGGCAACGCCAACTTTGCCCAGCTTGCATCATTCTTGCTTCCATGCTTCCTTGTTTCATCACCTATCATCAACAAGGAAAATAGCTTCAAAGTCTTACCAATTCAAGCAATAAATTTCATGAGATTCATTCATACTCATTCATATATGCATTCCTTAAATCATTTGCATGAATTTGGCTAGAATTAACATGTTCCTTGATATCATCATGCATGGAAACAAAACTCATAAAAGGACTTGTTTATTAAGAGAAAATGAGTGAATTTAAGCTAAAACTAACTAAACTAACTAACTAATAAAGCAAATATGCACTTGCATCAGTAATATATTTTTTTTTATATGCACTTGCATCAAGGATGTCTTCCTCTATGGCAATTCCGACTGAATTGCATAGGTGACAGATGAGATGAGGAAAGGCCTACCTTGCCAAAGTGGAGGGCTTGTCAGCCACCTTGTATAGTTCTAGAGGTATGATCTCATGAACTTCCACTTCCTCTCCAATCGTGATACTATGGATCATGATAACCCGATTCACAGTTACTTCGGACCGGTTGCTAGTAGGAATGATAGAGCGTTGGATGAATTCCAACCATCCTCTAGCCATGGGTTTGAGGTCAAGCCTTCTCAGTTGAACCGGCTTGTCTTTGGAGTCTCTCTTCCATTGGGCTCCTTCCACACAAATATCCATAAGGACTTGGTCCAACCTTTGATCAAAGTTGACCCTTCTTGTGAAAGGATGAAGATCTCTTTGCATCAATGGCAAGTTGAATGCCAACCTCACATTTTTTGGACTGAAATCCAAGTATTTCCCCCGAATCACTATGAGCCAATTCTTTGGGTTTGGGTTCACACTTTGATCATGGTTCTTAGTGATCCATGCATTAGCATAGAACTCTTGAACCATTAAGATTTCGACTTGTTGGATGGGGTTGGTGAGAACTTACCAACCTCTTATTCGAATCTCTCATCGGATCTCTGGATATTTTCTCTTTTTGAGCTTGAAGGGGACCTCGGGGATCACCTTTTTCTTGGCCACAACTTCATAGAAGTGGTCTTGATGGACCTTTGAGATGAATCTCTCAATCTCCCATGACTCGGAGGTGGAAGCAATTGCCTTCCCTTTCCTCTTTCTAGAGGTTTCTCCGGTCTTAGGTGCCATTAATAGTTGTGGAAAAACAAAAAGTAACACTTTTTCCCACTCCAAACTTAAAAGGTTTGCTCGTCCTCGAGCAAAAGAAGAAAGAAAGGAGGAGAAGAAGAAGAAATAGAGGAAATGGAGGTGTGTGAAGGGTTCGGCCAAGGGGGTAGGAAGTGTTGGTGATGTGTGAAAATGAATGAGTGTAGAGGGTTATTTATAGAGTAAGGGAGATAGGGAATCCGTGTGAGAAGGGGTGGGTTTGGGAGGGAAATGGTTTTGAATTTGAATGATGAGGCAGGTAGAGTTTATTTTGGGAAATAGTAGATGAATGTGAGTAGTGGAGAGATTATGGGGAAGAGGGTAGGATTTGATAGGTGAATGGTATTTGGAGAAGAGTGTTATGAAAAGGTGTGAAGAAGGGAGAGAGTGAGTCAGGATAGGTAGGGATCCTGTGGGGTCCACAGATCCTAAGATGTCAAGGATTTCTCATCCCTGCACCTTTCTGGCAATTAAACACCCACTGTGTGCCATTTCTAGCGTTAAATGCCAGGCTGATGCCCATTTCTGGCGTTAAACGCCACTCTGGCTGCCAGTTCTGGTGTTTAATGCCCAGAATGCTGCCAGATTGGTCATTAAACGCCCATTCTGCTACCCTTACTGGCGTTTAACGCCAGCCAGACACCAGACACCCTTTTCTGGCATTAAACGCCAGTCTGTGTGCCATTTCTGGCATTTAATGCTCAGAATGCTGCCAGACTGGGCATTAAATGCCCATTTTACTATCCTTACTGGCGTTTAAACGCTAAACGCCAGTAAGCCCGTCCTCCAGGGTGTGCTATTTTTTATGCTATTTTTTATTCCGCTTTAATTCTGCAGCTATTTTTATGATTTCACATGATCATCAACCTAAAGAAAACATATACTAACAATGGAAAAGTAATTAATATAGATAAATAAAATTGGGTTACCTCCCAATAAGCGTTTCTTTAATGTCAATAGCTTGACAGGAAGCTCTTACAAAGCTTCATAGATGCTCAGAGCATGGTTGTGGCCTCCCAACACCAAACTTAGAGTCTGAATGTGGGGGCTCTGTCTAACTCTGTATTGAGATAAGCTTTTCATGCTTCTTCTCCATGTTTACAGAAGAAGATTCTTGTGTCTTAAACACAAGGTAGTCCTCATTCAATTGAAGGACTAACTCTCCTCTGTCTACATCAATCACAGCACTTGCTGTGGGTAGGAAGGGTCTTCCAAAGATGATAGATTTATCCTCATCCTTCCCATTGTCTAGGATTATAAAGTCAGCAGGGATGTAAAAGCCTTCAACCTTCACTAAGACATCCTCTACGAGTCCATAAGCCTATTTCATTGATTTGTATGCCATTTCTAGTGAGATTCTTGCAGCTTGTACCTCAAAGATCCCTAGTTTCTCTATTACAGAGAGTGGCATGAGGTTGATACCTGATCCCAGGTCACACAGAGCCTTCTCAAAGTTCATGGTGCCTATGGTGCAAGGTATTAAGAACTTTCTGGGATCCGATTTCCTCTAAGGTAATGTCTGCTAAATACAGGTATTCAGTTCATTGATGAGCAATGGAGGTTCATCCTCCCAAGTCTCATTACCAAATAACTTGGCATTCAACTTCATGATTGCTCCTAGATACTGAGCAACTTGCTCTTCAACAGTGTCTTCGTCCTCTTCAGAGGAAGAATACTCATCAGAGCTCATGAATGGCAAAAGAAAGTTCAGTGGAACCTCTATGGTTTCTGTATGAGCCGCATATTCCTTTGGTTCCTCAATAGCGAACTCCTTATTGGTCAGTGGACGTCCCTTGAGGTCTTCCTCACTGGGAATCACTGCCTTTTCACTCTTTCTCTCTCTCCATGTTCGGCCATTTTGGTTATAGTTATGGCCTTGTACTCTCTTTTGGGATTCTCTTCTGTATTGCTTGGGAGAGTACTAGGAGGAGTTTCGGTAACTCTTTTACTCAGCTGACCTACTTGCCTCCAAATTTCTGATAGAGGACCTTGTTTCATTCATGAAACTAAGAGTGGTTTTAGATAGATTAGAGACTATGTTTGCTAAGCCAGAGAGGCTCTGCTCAGAATTCTCTGTCTGTTGCTAAGAAGATGATGGAAAAGGTTTGCTATTGCCAAACTTATTTCTCCTACCATTATTGTTGTTGAAGCCTTGTTGAGGCTTCTGTTGATCCTTCCATGAGAAATTTGGATGATTCCTCCATGAAGGATTATAGGTGTTTCCATAGGATTCTTTCATGTAATTCACCTCTTCCATTGCAGGATTCTCAGGGTCATAAGCTTCTCCTTCAGAGGAGGCTTCTTTAGCACTGCCGGATGCAGCTTGCAATCCAGTCAGATTCTGAAAAATCATATTGACTTGCTGAGTCAATATTTTGTTCTGAGCCAATATGGCATTCAGAGTATCAATCTCAAGAACTCCTTTCTTCTGAGTCATCCCATTATTCATAGGATTTCTTTCAGAAGTGTACATGAACTGGTTATTTGTAACCATCTCAATGAGTTCCTGGGCTTCTGCAGGGGTTTTCAGATGAAGGGATCCACCAACAGAATAGTCCAATGACATCTTGGACCATTCAGGAAGCATGTCAGAAGGACACCTTTTGGTTAATTGCTTGTATCTTTTCCAAGCTTCATAGAGAGATTCACTTTCCTTCTGTCTGAAGCTTGCTTAGCTTTTGAGGTGGAAAGAATTTGGTCAAGAAAGCGTTGACCAACTTGTCCCAAGAGTTCAGGCTTTCTCTAGGTTGTGAGTCCAACCATGTTCTAGCTCTGTCTCTTATAGCAAAGGGGAAAAGCATAAGTCTGTAGACCTCGGGATCAATCCCATTGGTCTTAATAGTATCACAGATCCGCAAGAATTCAGCTAAGAACTGATGAGAATCTTCTGATGGAAGTCCATGAAACTTACAATTCTGCTGCATTAGAGAAACTAATTGAGGCTTAAGCTCAAAGTTGTTTGCTCCAATGGCAGGAATTAAGATGCTTCTTCTATAGAAGTTAGAAGTTGGTGCAGCATAGTCACCAAGCATCTTCCTTGCATCTCTAGCATTGTTGTTGGGTTCGGCTGCCATGTCTTCCTCTTTTTCGAAATTCTCTGTAAGGTCCTCTCCGGAGTGTTGTGCTTTAGCTTCTCTTAGCTTCTTCTTCAGAGACCTTTCAGGTTCAGGATCAGCTTCAACAAGAATGTTTTTATCCCTATTTCTGCTCATATGAAAAAGAAGAGAACAAAGGGAGTAGTAGAATCCTCTATGTCACAGTATAGAGATTCGTTAATGTGTCAGAAGAAAAGAAGAATAGAGGAATGAGGTAGAGAGAGAATAAGAAGAATTCGAACATAGAGTGAGAGAGAGGGTGCGAATCATAAGTAGAAGAGAAGTGTTAGCAAATAAATAGAAAGAGATGAGAGAGAGAGAGAGAGTATTCAAAAATTAAAACTAAAACAATTAGTTAATTAAAAAGATTTTTGAAAAAGTGGTTAGTGATTTTCGAAAATTGGTGGTTAGGTGGTTTTTAAAAAGATAAGAAATAGTAATTAGTTGAAAAAGATTTGAAAATAATTTTGAAAAGATAAGAAGTTAGAAAAGGATTTTGAAATCAAAATTTTAAAAAGATATGATTAAAAAAGATTTGATTGAAAAAGATATAATTTTAAAAAGATATGATTGAAAAAGAAATAAAAAAGATTTGATTTTGTTTTTAAAATTGATGACTTGACTAACAAGAAACTAAAAGATATGATTCTAGAATTTAAAGATTGATCCTTTCTTAATAAGAAAGTAAACAACTTGCAATTTTTTTAATCAAAGCATTAATTGTTAGGAAGGATTTTTGAAAATGTGATATGAAAAAAATAAGATTTTAAAATTATGAATTAAAACATGAAAATTTGAAAGAATTTGAATTGGAAAAGAAATTACCTCCCTAGTGTCATTCTAGCGTTAAACACCCAGAATGCTATCCATTCTGGCATTTAACGCCCATTTGGCTGCCTCTTTGGGCGTTTAATGCCCAGCCAGATACCATGGCTGGCGTTAAATGCCAGGAATCCTTTTTTACTGGACGTTTTTCTGAATGCCCAGAATGCTGCCATTTCTGGCGTTAAATGCCTAAAACGCTGCCATTCTAGCGTTTAACACCCAGAATGATACCTTTACTGGCGTTAAACGCCCAGAATGATAGCCATTCTGGCGTTTAACGCCCAAAGTGCCTCTTTACTGGCATTTTAACGCCAGTGAGCTCTTTTTCTTGTGATCCTCTGCTTTATGTTCTGATCCTTCATTTCTCTATATTATTTACTTGAAAAGGTATATATTTTTTATTTTTTTGAAATTTTTTTATAAGGAGAGAGAAAAACAACAAAATGAATCACAACAGAAAAACTTAAGATCAAAACTAAATGCATGCAAGAACACTTTGAATGTCAAGATGAACATCAAGAACACTTTGAAGATCATGATGAACATCAAGAACATATTTTTGAAAATTTTTAAGAAGAGAAAGACATGCAAGACACCAAACTTAAAATTTGACACTAGACTCAAACAAGAAACACAAATTTTTTTAGTTTTTATGATTTTATTAAAAAAATTTTGTAATTTTCGAAAATAAAAATAAAAAGCTCAAACATAAAATAAAATTACCCAATCTAAGCAACAAGATGAACCGTTAGTTGTCCAAACTCGAACAATCCCCGGCAACAGCACCAAAAACTTGGTGCACGAAACTGCAATCACACTTTTGCAACTCCACACAACTAACCAGCAAGTGCACTGGGTCCTCCAAGTAATAAAACCTTACGCGAGTAAGGGTCGATCCCACAGCAATTATAGGCTTGCAGCAAGCTATGGTCATCTTGTAAATCTCAGTCAGGCAGATTCAAATGGTTATGAGGTATTGATAATTAAAAGGTAAATAAAATGGAAAATAACATAGAGATACTTATGTAATTCATTGGTGGGAATTTCAGATAAGCGTTTGGAGATGCTTTGTTGCTTCTGAACCTCTGCTTTCCTATTGTCTTCATCCAATCATACGTCCTCCCTTCCATGGCAAGCTGTATGATCCTCTTATTGAAAATGGTCCGGCTACGGTATCTGTACGGCTAATCAACTGTTGGATTTCTCGTCTCGGATGAAAAATACCAGGCACAGCTACCGCATGGCTAATCATCTGTCGGTTCCCACTCGTGTTGAAATAGGATCTCTCTATCCTTTTGCACAATGTCACTGTGCCCAACAGTCGTGAGTTTGATGCTCGTCACGGTAATCCCGTCCCAAATCCTACTCGGAATACCACAGACAAGGTTTAGACTTTCTGGATCTTAGGAATGCTACCAATCATTTCTAGCCTATACCACAAAGGTTCTAACCATGCGGACTCGATTCGTGGATCAGAAACCCAAGAGATTATGCTCCAGCTGTCGTCCAATGACTACGTTGAACATCATGTAGGCTGCTTGTGGTTATCAGGCACGTGGATCTTGGCTAAGCGAGTAATGAAGATAGTGGGTGAGTGTCACGGGTCACCCCCTTCATTCTGACTTAACTGAATTAAGTATGAGAGTATATCTTGGAGAAGAAGTAGGTGTGAATTGAAAGAGAAACAATAATACTTGAATTAGTTCATGAAGAACAGCAGAGCTCCTCACCTTAATCTATGAGGTGTATAAACTCCACTGTAGAAAATACATAAGAGAAGAAGGTCTAGGCATGGCCGAATGGCCAGCCTCCTAAGTGGCATAAGATAATTCTCAAAAGCTTCCGGCCTCCCAATACAATAGTAAAAAGTGCTATATATACTAAACAAGTTACTAGGGTTTATAGAAAATGAGTAATTAAGTGTAGATAGTGTAGAAATCCACTTTCGGGGCCCACTTGATGTGTGCTTGGGCTGAACTTTGAAGCTTTCACATGCATAGGCCATTCTTGGAGTTAAACGCCAGCTTGGATGCCAGTTTGGGCGTTTAACTCCTGTTCTGGTGCCAGTTCTGGCGTTTTACGCCAGAAAATGGTCTCTGATGGGCGTTTGGATGCCAGTTTGGGCCATCAAATCTCGAGCAAAGTATGGACTATTATACATTGCTGGAAAGTCCAAGATGTCTACTTTCCAATGCAATTAAGAGCGCACTAATTGAGCTTCGGTAGCTCCAGAAAATTCACTTCGAGTGCAGGAGGGTCAGAATCCAACAGCATCTGCAATCCTTTGTCAGCCTCAGAATCAGATTTTCGCTCAGGTCCCTCAATTTCTGCCAGAAAATACTTGAAATCACAGGAAAACACACAAACTCATAGTAAAGTCCAAAAATGTAATTTTTGTATAAAAACTAATAAAAAATACTAAAAAGTCACTAAAACATACTAAAAACTACCTAAAAATAATGCCAAAAAACGTGTAAATTATTCGCTCATCAGTTATATACATGATATTCTAGACAACTAAGTATTTTAAATATTTTGATATAACATTATATAAAAGTTGTTTATATTATTGAATATTTATAATTAATTATGGGTTTTTTTAATCTGTATATAAGAAAAAATAAAAGCAAAACAAATAATGAGGCAAATATTAGGACTAGAAATACATATCCTATCTGCAGGCACCCAATTCGGACCAATCTGTTCGAGTAGGGTAGACTACTCGATCCGCTGCAGGTAAGGCATATAGAGCGGTCTGGATTTGCTTACGTGTAGAGTCGGGTGCGGGTTCAGGGTGTATCATACCCTATTCTACCCACACCCCTAACATATAATACATATATTTTAAAAATTATACATATAGTGATAAGTGAGTAACCACTAAGCTAATTAGTTAATTTAATAAGTTAAAATGATTGAATTTTATTATTATGTATTAAATTTGGAATGATAGAATTTTATATTTGCTTTGAAAAAAAAATTCTACGAGTAAGGTAGGGTTTAGAACTTTATAGTGCGAATTGGGTTAAGGTTGATAGATTTTCAACCCGCGAGTAGGGTAGGATAGAATTTTAAAAAGATTTTCAACTCGCGAGTAGAGTTAGGGTAGAGTCTAAACCCTATCCTACCCTACCCACTGCCAACCCTAGCAAATATGTAAATATTAGTTGCGAGTTGATATTTATAACTAATATCCTAGTACCAACAATAGCCCGAACAAAAGTGGAGCAAGCAACAAATCAAATTTTGTTTTCAAATTTAAATTTCAATATTCTAACTCTATTAAATAACATTAGTCCTAAAAAAATATTTTAGTCATTTTAAAATTCATCCTTAACAGAGACACCAAAAATTAATCCTAAATAAAATATTTTAGCTTTTATATTATAAAATTCAAAATTTTTATTTTTAATGTCTTTAAACAACATTAATATTAAAACCGTATTCTGGTCAATTCAAAATTAATCCTAAATACTACATGTGAATTTTCATTTTAAAAAAATAAAATCTTATTTTTTGAGTGATGCATTTGTTAACTTTTGGCCAATATTTTTTCTAATTTGACCTAAAAATCCGACTCATAAACTAAGAAAACACTATTTTTTAAAGGTTTTTTATCTAAAAATAATATTTTTTATTAAAATATTTTTCAAAAAATAAAATAAGAAAATAAAGGACCAACCCTTGAATATCTATCGGGATGACAAAAAATGTTCATGGCTGAAAAATTATGGCCACTGAAAATAAAGTGGGTCGGGTTAGCCCGTTTAACAACGCTATTTTTATTATAATTAATTGTTAATTTAAGCATTAGTGATTCATTTATTAGCCTACTATTCATAACTTATTATTTTTATTCGGTTGCTAAATTAGTCGTTAATTTAATAATCAGCTACAGATAACTTATTTTTAATGTTGGTTATTAAACCGACCTACAAGTTTATCATTGTCAATTGATTTAGCGACTCACTGTCTCATAACCAAATATTTTTCCTCAGTTTCTAAATCGGTAGCTAACTTAATTATTAGCAACTAAATGGTTAGTGATCGATTAGCGAACAAAAATTTTTACCCTAGTTTTCATGTTGGTTGCGCAGTCAATCTCCAAAGTTGCCATTAGTAACTTGTTTAGCTACTAAGACTTTTCTAATCATCCCAAAAGCTTATTTTTTCATCTTGATTATTAAATAGATCGCTAATATTTTATTTAAATATCACCCTTTTACTTAAAAAATATCTAATTGATCACAAAATCGATGGTATAATAGGTTAAAATACATTTTTACACCACACACTTGATTTTTCTATTATAGATGCCAATAATATACATTACGATAGACTAATACTTAATTAAGCGCTTACTCAAAGCAATTATGAGAATCGATCATTTGAGCATAGTTCATAATAAAACATTGATAGCATGATACAGTAATAAAATTAGTAAAGATATAATAATTTAGATCAGATCTGGCAATAAATTTACTCATTTTTAGTCAACATATAGATCGAGATGAAACTTGATATGAACTTAAAGGAGCTATTATGTTTAGGGTTTAATCCGCCATTTTTAGACATTAAACATTACAGCCAACCATTATATAATTCGTTATTTGTAAAATCCAGTCAAATTATAAATAATTAAGTAATTATTTAAACATGGAGGAAAATGAGTAAAAATTTTAGAATCATAATTTGACCATTTAAATATGATATTTTGACTCAGTAGATTTTTTTAGTCAGAAAACATAATTTTATGCGTAAAAACATGCACTAAAAATTTAACCGGCAGTATCGGCTGAGATCTGTCCGATACTCTGCAGCTGAGAAAATTAATTATGAGTGAGAAATATTAGAAAGTTAAATATTTGTTGTTGAGGTGGTAAAAATAATTAAAGCGTACATTAAAATGCTAATCTTAAAGGTTTTGGCCCAAAAGTGGGTCAACAGGCTAAACTAAGTGAACCGGACCCAAGTGAGCCCAAGATCCAACCTATATAAACACTAGTTATGAGTATTTCAGCTCATTTATCCTAGAGAATAAGACAGGGGTGGATAGAGAGAAGAGAGAAACTATAACCCTCCTTGAAACTTCAAATTACCATAACTTTCTCTCTGAAACTCCGATTGACAAGCCGTTTACAGCCACGCGTCTCCCTTGATGAGCTCTTCAAGTCTATCTAGGTATTATGGTAAGTATTTTACTCTTCTCTGTCCAATTTTCATTTTCCCTCTTAAATTCGAATTTGGTTGTGGGTTTTGAAGAAATCTTATAATTTTGGTTATTTAGGAGTGCTCTAGTATGAGCCATTGGTGATATTCATTATAAAATTCAGTGGGTTGAGGTAAGAAATCACTAACCCTTGTAATTTACTAGATTTTATAAATCCTAGGATGATGTATGTATGATATTGGTTGTGTTAGAGTAATTGGATGAGATTTTGGTGCTCTTGGGAACTTGAAGTTCGCTTGTGAAACTCTTGGTGGAGTTTAAAGCTAGTGTTTGGTGGAAATTTACAAGGAATAATCAAATTATTGTGAATACAAGAGATAAGGTTTAAGTTTTATTTAAGTACCGTGTGGTGTGATGAGAATTCCTAGGCTAAATACCCATAGGATTAGGTTTGAATTGTGTAAATAGTTAGTATTAATATGTATAGTTGATATGTTATGTAAACTAATGATTGGTTTGAAAATTGTGTGAAATTGCATGTTTGGTGTGTTGAGAAATTTGATGAATTAGATAATGATTATTGGTTTGTGGAATATGCATTGAAATTGTGAATTTGGACTGGAGGCCATGAATTTTGTGCCGGAGGCCGAAAAAAGGTAAGGACGGTAAGTGATGATTGAATTGTGTGATAATGTATAAGATTGAATGAAGAATTGGCATGCAATGTATGAGAATTTGATTAATTGATGAAATAATGGAAAATGAGATTTTTGAAACGTGGAATGGATGTATTTCAGTTGGAATGTATAAAAAGAGTAGGTTTGGAATTGGTTGTGTGTGAATATGTAACTTGAGTTAGTTTGGTTCAGTTTGTTGGTTGAAAATGATTGAGCCGTGTGAATCATTAGAAAATTGGTAAATGTGTATTTTTGGTAAAAAACTTTCAAAATTAGATATTTATGAAAATTTATTTATCGATCTTTCCAACGGTTCAAGAATGGTTGAAAACGAAATTTTGTGGAAAAAGTTATGAGGTTTTGAAAATTGGACTGAAAAACTAATTTATGCAACATCAGATTTTCTATGGGTGTATGTGTACGCGGACACCCTAGTTTCAACCTGTGCAAACGCACATCACATGTATGCGTACACACACTTCTCAGAATTTGAAAAAATGTATTTTTGTTACATTTTAACCATTCTTTTGGCCTCCCAAACCTTTATAAACGTCGATAAGAGTTTAGAGCTGGTAAAATTAAGTATAGCGGAGCTAAGAATAAGACCTAACAAGTAAGTTAATGAATTGAAGTGAAAGGGAACTAAGTGTGACTTGAACTTATGATGAACGTACTAAGTGTGGATTGAAATTATGATGGGAATGATATAAGTGGAGGTTATGATGAGATGAGGTTTGAGAAGTGTGACAGACACTATAACCCGGAAGGAATAGATGAGTTGGGGTTGAGGATTCCCCCTAGCTATTGTGGTTATAAATAAAGAGATACAGGTTTAAAGTCTGCGAGGTGTACATGGCACTCACCCTACGAGATGAATAATGAGTTTAAGAAGAGATACAAGTTGTTCTGCCTGCGAGATCATAAAAGTGATGGTGAAATTATGAATGGTTATACGATGATATGACAGGGTACTAACCCTACGAGAAATACAAGCTATCCTGTCTGCGAGGTGCATAGAGCACTTAACTCTGGAGGTGTGTAGGGCACTCAACTCTGTGAAAGATGGTAGTTATCACCTGCTGACGAAGTGGTAAGGTTTACAGAGACTAAAGATCTCCTAACTTCTAAAAGAAGAAATTCTCACAGACCTTTATTTCAAAATTTCAGATTCGATTCCAAGGCAGCTTTTCTTTAGTCCTCATGATATAATTCTTTAGTATGTTACCAGGGGCTGAGCTCAATAGCAACTTACTCAAAGACAAAGACTGCGGCTACTTTAGCCTCAGTATGTTCCCACAGTGAGGATAGGAGAATCTCATGTGGTAAGGAATCCAAATAGAATCCAAGGGAATAGACTTCCTTGCTGTCGAACTTCTCAAAAGAAGCTGGGTCTGTAGAATGTAGAAAAGATGACTAACCTTTCGATTTGAGTATTAGAAATAGAATGTCGTGGTTTAGACTTCTAAGGAAGGGCTTTTCTTTTGTAACTACCTTGTAACACCCTAATATTCAAATCCTTATGCTCGAGTCATAAGTCAATGATATTACGGTGGTGCGACTCTCAGGTGGATTTTTAATATATAAATATAGGCATATTTAAAGGGAGTATTAATCGAGAAGCCTGAAAAGAGTAAAAATAAAATCGCGAAGACGTATCACTCATGTTTCGACAACTAAAAGATAAAGCGTGAAGACGAAAGCGATATACGGATAAAGGCATAAAGAGCTAGATAATAGATAGATATATATAACATAAATAAATAGCCACTAGTCGTGACCTGCGAAGTTTAGGTCGGCTAGAGTACAGAATGAAAGTAATTGACAATAGAATCTCCTAATCTCTCCCAAAAGAAACATAAGAGCCTCTATAGGCAAGTTCAAAAGAGTTCAATACATAATATAATTTTTTCAAAACAAAGGTGGGGAGATTCTAAGCAAAGTATAAAGTAGATAATATAAAGATCTTTGCCATCTCTCAGATGAACCACAACTTACTGCTGAGCACCTGAACCTATATCTGAAAAACAAGAGATATATACGGAATGAGAACCCCCGACCCATGGGTTCCCAGTACGGTAAAAGTTCCAAATAAATACAATGCACTGCAATAAAACCTCGCTAAGCATCCTAAACTTCCTTTCGCCAAACATTCACCCTATGTTCTCGCTAATCCATAAATAGGCAACTGTCATAAGGGAATGCTAAGTCTAATTCTTATTCTTCATGCTTCTCAACTCGTTGACTCTCCCACTAATCAGACTCAGAGTCATAAACAAAACCATTCCCAGTTATTCTATCTCAGCAATTCTATATCAATACGTCATCTCCTCACCTGAAGCTAGTGAAATCACATCACTGCGTCTACCCAGGGAGCTCAAATTATCTCATTCAATAATCATCATCATCATGCAATCGCATCGTTAATTCATCTCATCAAGAACAGCCCTAAACGCCCACCAAAACCAGCATGAGGGACCTCTCAGTTGTACAAACACAAGCAATACAGACAAGTAATGCATAATTAAGGTACAAGTAGAACAAGTAGCACATAATTAGGTAATGTAGCATATACGATATGGCAATTCAAAACAAGTAGGCACACCCAAGAAATTCATACATATGCAATATGATGCATGCCTACCCTATGGCTGATGATATCATCTGTCGGCTATATAGCCAACCCGACAAGTCCTGGTAGCTAACCATTAGACTGTCCATCTGTCGTGCATCCCCAACTCGAGTTATTCTCGATCATCATCATGATCATAATCATAATCATACAATACCCACACTGGTGTGTATACATACAATACCCACACTGGTGTTTATCCACGGGGGCGATCTCATCCGGAACTTTCACAGTGTCTGGCCACACTTATGACATAGGGTTAGTAGAGTATCAAGTCTCCATCTGGAGCACGTGGTGACTAGCCACTGCTTTCATCCAGGGAAACTCGTATCTCAAATAGTGGAAGTGCAACATTCACATTTCATTGCATTTATATTTAGCCATAATCAATAATGGCTCCGCCGTAACTCGGCAATAAACTCAGCCATCCGGCTCATGGTTCAATCCAGAACCAGCCAATTTATCAATACATACAGCCCTTCGGCTCATGGCACATAACGCAATTCCACCGCCATCCTTCGTATCTCATACAATCATCCTTGATCATCATTGATCATAAATTTTTCCCTTGCTCCATTCACAAGTTATCACATCCCCTAGCACCATTCTCATTACTAGGTATATCATAATGATTTAATACACAAGGGGTGAGATCAGAGGTTTAGAAGTATGAAATTTGGCTTTTAAAACTCAAAAATCAACTTTGGGATGAACACAGGGCCACACGTACGCGTTGTCCACGCGCATGTGTGGATGGCCAAAAAGTTCATCGACGCATATGCATCACCCACGCGCACACGTAGATGGGTAAATAGCCAAGTGACGCCTACGCATCAGCCACGCATACGCGTGGGTGTGGTTTATGCCCCACGCACAAAACTGGCACACTTTTCGCATAACTCTCGGGTAGCATGCTAGGAAATTGGTGCAGCACATCGACGCGTACGCATCGCCCACGCGTACGCGTGGGTGGTAAAAATCTGAAAACGACGCGTGTGCGTCGGCCACGCCTACGCGTGGATACGCGTTCTGCCAAAAATTTTTCTAAGTTAAAAGCTACAGAATTCCCAGATTCACACCCCAATCTTTCGACGGATATAACTTCTTTGTTTCAAATCATTTTTTGCCCGTTCTTCGAACGGCATGAACATCCCGGATCCAATTTCATTTCTAAATAAGATTGGCACAAAACGGGAATCCGGAGTTCAGGTTATACTCTGTCAAAGTATGCTCAAAAACCACATTTTCATACCAAACCACAAAGAGCCATTTTCAAAACAAGGTAATTTCAACCTCTTTCAAAATCAACCAAAACATACCAATTTCATCCCCTTTTTGAAATCAATCAAAACATACAAAAATCAACCGCAAGCCTCCTCAACTCATACATTAACATTTTCATCAAAGTCACAACCACTATCTCACCATATTAACCCATCTCAATCAAGTGGCTAAATTGCAAACAAATTAACATGTCACACATCCTTTCTCATCCTAGTTTCCAACAACACCATTTCCACTCAACCCTTATTATACATAACCAATATCATACTCACCATCAACATGGTTTCACCCACAATTCAACCTCAATCAATCATCAAGCATATATAACAACATGCATATCTCTCATGCATCATACCATCAAGGCATCAATATTCATAATCACATATATGACCATACCCTATATCACAACCAAAGCCCAATATACCTCATCTACACAATTTCACCCAAAATTATGAAATTCCACACTTTCACTCCTCAAACCTTATTATTCAATAACCAACCCAATTATTCACACACTCAATATCTAAGATTCATCCAATCACATATATCATCACACAATGCACACATCAACTTACATTTCTTACCTCTTTCCGGCCTCCGGCCTAAAATTCACGGCCTCCGGCTCAAATTCATAATTTAAATGCATATTCCACAAATCAATACTCCTTACCCAATACATCAAATTCTCAATACACCAAACATACAAAGCCACACAATTCTCAACCCAATCATTAATTCACATTACATACCAACTATGCATATTAGCACCAACCATTTACACAACCAAACTTAATCCTAGGGGCATCTAGCCTAGGAATTCTCATCACACCACACGGTACTTAAATGAAACTTAAACCGTTGGTGCACGAAAATTACTTTCACAATATGTAATTCCGCACAACTAACCAGCAAGTGTACTGAGTCATCCAAGTAATACCTTACGTGAGTAAGAGTCGAATCCCACGGAGATTGTTGGCTTGAAGCAAGCTATGGTTGTCTTATTATTCTTAGTCAGGATACCAATAGGGTTCTTTAATTTCAATTGTAAAAAGTGAAAGGGCATAAAATAAGTAATTGTTACTCAATAATGGAGAATATATTGGATTTTGGAGATGCTTTGTCTTTTGAATTCCTGTAACATAATGCTTTCTCACTTTTAAACATGCAAGGCTCCTTCCATGGCAAGCTGTATGTAGGGCATCACCTTTTTCAATGGCTACTTCCCATCCTCTCAGTGAAAATGGTCCAAATGCTCTGTCACAGCATGGCTAATCATCTGTCGGTTCTCGATCATGTCGGAATAGGATCAATTGATCCTTTTGCGTCTGTCACTATGCCCAACACTCGCGAGTTTGAAGCTCATCACAGTCATCCAATCCCTAAATCCTACTTGAAATATCACAGACAAGGTTTAGACTTTTCGGATTCTCAAGGATGCTGCCAATGGATTTGGTGCACGAAATTGCAATCACACTTTTGCAATCCCGCACAACTAACCAGCAAGTGTACTGGGTCGTCCAAGTAATAC
>NC_029775.3:84536556-84537146 GCF_000817695.3 Arachis duranensis | reverse complement strand
GTCATAAGGTCATCAAAAGGTACAGATACAATGTCAAAAGATCCTATTAATAGTAAACTAGTAGCCTAGGGTGTACAGAAATGAGTAAATGACGTAAAAAATCCACTTCTGGGTCCACTTGGTGTGTGCTTGGGCTGAGCAATGAAGCTTTTATGTGTAGAGACGTTTTCTAGAGTTAAACGCCAGTTCTCATGCCAGTTTGGGCGTTTAACTCCAAATCTTATGCCAGTTCCGGCGTTTAACGCTGGAATTTCTGTAGGTGACTTTGGGCGCCGGTTTGGGCCATCAAATCTTGGGCAAAGTATAGACTATCATATATTGCTGGAAAGCCCAGTATGTCTACTTTCCAACGCCGTTGAGAGCGCGCCAATTGGGCTTCTGTAGCTCCAGAAAATCCACTTCGAGTGTAGCGAGGTCAGAATCCAACAGCATCTGCAGTCCTTTTTGGTCTCGGAATCAGATTTATGCTCAGGACCCTCAATTTCAGCCAGAAAATACCTGAAATCACAGAAAAACACACAAACTCATAGTAAAGTCCAGAAAAGTGAATTTTAACTAAAAACTAATAAAAATATACTAAAAACTAACTA
>NC_029775.3:84534616-84536227 GCF_000817695.3 Arachis duranensis | reverse complement strand
ACATAATTGGGTGAACCTTTTCAGATTTTGACTCAGCTTTGCTAAAGTCCCCAATTAGAGGTGTCCAAGGTTCTTAAGCACACTCTTGTTGCCTTGGATCACAACTTTATTTCTTTTCTTTTTCTTTTTCTTTCTTTCTTTCTTTTCTTTTTTTTTCGAAATTTTTTTTTTTATGTATCCACTGCTTTTTCTTGCTTCAAGAATCAGTCTAATAATTTTTAGATCCTCAATAGCAGTTCTCTTTTTCCTCATTCTTTCAAGAGCCAACAATTTTAGCATTCTCAAAACAACAAATTCAAGAGACATATGCACTGTTCAAGCATTCATTCAAAAAACAAAAAGTATTGTCACCACATCAAACTAATTCAACTAGTTTCAATGATAAATTTTGAAATCCTGTACTTCTTGTTCTTTTATGATTAAAGCATTTTTCATTTAAGAGAGGTGATGGATTCATAGGACATTCATATCTTTAAGGTATAAAAGTTCAATTTTATTAATTATGAATTAAAACAAGACTCAAAAAAATAGATATAGAATGAGACTAGAAAAACGAAAAATAAAAACAAAACTCAATAAAAAAAACGAAAAACAGAGGCTCCTAATGATAGAGGTTTTCACAGAGTTAAGACTCAACAACCTTGATTTTGAGAAGTGGATGCTCCCTCAGCTTGAGAGGAGAACTTTTGGCATTTCAATTCTTGGAGTTCACGCCCCTGCTTCTCTTGCTCCTTCCATTGACTTCTTGGTGATTGGCTTCTCTTGTTCCTTTAGCAATTTGCAGAGCATGCAGTTCTGATTCTGTTGTTCTTCCTTCAGTTGCTCCATAGTTTCTTGCAACTTGGTGATAGATGCTTCTAGGCTGTTCCAGTAGTCAATTTTTGGGAATTCAGGGAGGAATTCCTGCGCCCTCCTCTTGATAGAGTTGTCTTGCACTTGTCCTTCCATTGACTTCTTGGTGATTGGGTGTTCAATGGGTATGAACTCATCTACTTCCATCTTCACCCCAGCCTCTTTACAGAGCAAGGAGATTAGGCTTGGGTAAGCCAATTTGGCTTCAGTGGAATTCTTATTTGCAATTGTGTAGATCTCACAAGCAATCACATGATGGACCTCCACTTCTTTTCCAAGCATAATGCAATGAATCATCACTGCTCTCTTGATGGTGACCTCAGAACGGTTGCTAGTGGGCAATATGGAACGCCCAATAAAGTCTAGCCAACCTCTTGCAATTGGCTTGAGGTCTCCCCTCTTGAGTTGGTTTGGGACACCCTTTGAATTGGTAATCCACTTAGTCCCAGGGAGGCATATATCCTCTAGAACTTGATCCAACCCTTTATCTACTCTCACCATCCTCCTATTGAAGGAGTCAGGATCATCTTGCAGTTGAGGTAGTTTGAAGATTTCTCTTATTTTGTCCAGATGGAAGTACATAACTTTCCCTCTGACCATGGTTCTGTAGGTATGGTAAGCAGTTCCAGTCATTCTCTGCTTATCTGTCAACCACAGATTAGAGTAGAATTCCTGAACCATGTTCCTTCCAACCTTTATTTCAGGATTGGTCAGAACTTCCCATCCTCTGTTTCGAATTTGCTCTTAGATCCCCGGATA
>NC_029775.3:84528518-84529793 GCF_000817695.3 Arachis duranensis | reverse complement strand
TTTTGAGGATAAGGCATTTTGGCTTTATACTCTTCAACCTTAGATGCTGCAGGTTTATTCCTTACAGAAGTGGTTGAAGAAGCCTTGTTAGAGGGATTACTGTCAGCACTCTCAGGTGTCTGATTTTCCCCAGGCGTCTGAACGCTAGGAATGGGTGAAGTTTGGGCGTTAAACGCCAACTTCTCTACCTTTTCTGGCGTTTGAACGCCAGAACTGGGCAAGGAATGGGCGTTTAACGCCAGCTTTCCTTCCCTTTCTGGCGTTTGAACGCCAATGACATTCCTCTCTGGGCTCTTTCTGTCCTCAGAGGGATTTTGAACAGTGGTTTGGTTGTCCTCTGTCAATTGTTCCTTGTTTGGCTTTTTACTCTTTTGAGCCGTGTTATTCAAGGTCTTCCCACTCCTCAATTGAACTGCTTGACATTCCTCTGTTATCTGTTTAGATAGTTGCTGTTTTACTTGATTCAACTGCAGTTCTATGCTCTTGTTAGCAACTTTAGTTTCATTGAGCATCTCTTTAAAATTTGCTAACTGTTCTGTCATCAGGAGCAATTGCTAATTAAGCTCAGTTATTTGTTCTTGAGGACTAGGGCCATTGACTACTGCCATGACCTCCTCTTTTGGAGAGAACTCATTGCTAGAATACAAATATTGGTTTCTAGCAACAGTGTCTATAAGCTCTTGAGCTTCTTCAATTGTCTTCCTCATGTGTATAGATCCACCAGCTGAGTGGTCTAAAGACATCTGAGCTTTTTCTGTAAGCCCATAGTAGAAAATGTCTAACTGTACCCACTCTGAAAACATTTCAGAGGGACATTTATGACTTGCATCATCTACCTTTCTTTCTTGCATAAAGAGGACCATAAAAGAGCATAAATCTCATTTGATTATTGCAATTCATGCATTATTTGAGGAATATTATGGTACATTGCTTTGAGATGAGTTGTGCTGAATTTCAGGTGAAAAAGACATCAAAAAGGGGAAGAAAACAACAAAAATAAGCTAGGCGTGTGAAACGGGCGTGCCCCTTAGAGCAAGCGCCATAAAAATGAACTAGCGTGCCATGCCAGGAGATGGGCGTGGAATTCCAGTACTAAATTCAAGAGGAGGATTCTCAAGCATTCACATGGGCATGGCTGGTGCGGTATTTTACAACCCACAAACTAACCGACAAGTGCACCGGTCGTACCAAGTAATACCTTACGTGAGTAAGGGTTGATCCCACGAGGATTGATGGATCAAGCAACAATAGCGTTTGATAGGATTAGTTAGGCAA
>NC_029775.3:84527721-84528290 GCF_000817695.3 Arachis duranensis | reverse complement strand
GAGATTGTCGGCTTGAAGCAAGCTATGGTTATCTTGTAAATCTTAGTCAGGATATCAGAAACTATCAGGATTGATTGTGAAAAGCGAAAGAACATGAAATGATTACTTGTTTTGCAGTAATGGAGAATAGGTTGAGGTTTTGGAGATGCTCTGTCTTCTGAATCTTCGCTTTCCTACTGTCTTCTTCATCAAACACGCAAGTCTCCTTCCATGGCAAGCTGTGTGTAGGGTTTCACCGTTGTCAGTGGCTACCTCCCATCCTCTCAGTGAAAGCGATTGCATATGCTCTGTCACAGCATAGCGGAATTCATCTGTCGGTTCTCAATTAGGCCGGAATAGAATCCAGTGATTCTTTTGCGTCTGTCACTAACACCCCGCCTTCAGGAGTTTGAAGCACGTCACAGTCATTCAGTCATTGAATCCTACTCAGAATACCACAGACAAGGTTTAGACCTTCCGGATTCTCTTGAATGTCGCCATCAGTCTAGCTTATACCACGAAGATTCCGATTAAAGAATCCAAGAGATAACTACTTAATCTAAGGTAGAACGGAGGTGGTTGTCAAGCAC
>NC_029775.3:84526889-84527479 GCF_000817695.3 Arachis duranensis | reverse complement strand
TTCATAAGGTCATCAAAAGGTACAGATACAATGTCAAAAGATCCTATTAATAGTAAACTAGTAGCCTAGGGTGTACAGAAATGAGTAAATGACGTAAAAAATCCACTTCTGGGTCCACTTGGTGTGTGCTTGGGCTGAGCAATGAAGCTTTTATGTGTAGAGACGTTTTCTGGAGTTAAACGCCAGTTCTCATGCCAGTTTGGGCGTTTAACTCCAAATCTTATGCCAGTTCCGGCGTTTAACGCTGGAATTTCTGTAGGTGACTTTGGGCGCCGGTTTGGGCCATCAAATCTTGGGCAAAGTATGGACTATCATATATTGCTGGAAAGCCCAGAATGTCTACTTTCCAACGCCGTTGAGAGCGCGCCAATTGGGCTTCTGTAGCTCCAGAAAATCCACTTCGAGTGCAGGGAGGTCAGAATCCAACAGCATCTGCAGTCCTTTTTGGTCTCGGAATCAGATTTATGCTCAGGACCCTCAATTTCAGCCAGAAAATACCTAAAATCACAGAAAAACACACAAACTCATAGTAAAGTCCAGAAAAGTGAATTTTAACTAAAAACTAATAAAAATATACTAAAAACTAACTA
>NC_029775.3:84512069-84526810 GCF_000817695.3 Arachis duranensis | reverse complement strand
GGATTCTCAAGGATGCTGCCAATGGATTCTAGCTTATACCACGAAGATTCTGATTAGGGAATCTAAGAGATACTCATTCAATCTAATGTAGAACGAAGGTGTTTGTCAGGCACCCGTTCATGGGTTGAGAATGGTGATGAGTGTCACGGATCATCACATCCATCACAGTTAAGTACGAATCAGCATCTTAGATAGAAGCAAGCGTGTTTGAATGAAAAACAGAAATAATTGCATTAATTAATCGAGACGCTGTAGAGCTCCTCACCCCCAACAATGGATTTTAGAGACTCATGCCGTCAAAGAGTGCAAAGTTCAGATCTAAAATGTCATGAGGTACAAATAAGTCTCTAAAAGTTGTTTAAATACTAAATTGGTAACCTAGGTTTACAGAAAATGAGTAAACTAAGATAGATGGTGCAGAAATCCACTTCTGGGGCCCACTTGGTGTGTGCTGGGGCTGAGACTTGAGCTTCTCACGTGCCTAGGCTGTTTTTGGAGTTAAACGCCAGGTAGTAACTTGTTTCTGGTGTTTAACTCCAACTTGCAACCTGTTTCTGGCGCTGAACGCCAGAATGCAACATGGAACTGGTGTTAAACGCCAGTTTACGTCATTTATCTTCATGCCAAGTATGGACTATTATATATTACTGGAAATCCCTGGATGTCTACTTTCCAACCCAATTAAGAGTGAGCCAATTGGACTCTTATAGCTCCTAAAAATTTATTCCGAGTGCAGGGAGGTCAGAATCCAACAACATCAGCAGTCCTTTTTCAGCCTAAATAAGATTTTTGCTCAGCTCCCTCAATTTCAGCCAGAAAATACCTGGAATCATAGAAAAATACACAAACTCATATTAAAGTCCAGAAATATGAATTTTGCCTAAAAACTAATAAAAATATACTAAAAACTAACTAGAACACACTAAAATCTACATAAAATTACCCCCAAAAAGCGTATAAAATATCCGCTCATCACAACACCAAACTTAAACTGTTGCTTGTCCCTAAGCAACTAGATAAATAAAATAGGATAAAAAAGAAATTAAGAAGCAATAATATCTCAGAGTTTTAAGTGAAGCTCAGATTCTAATCAGATGAGCGGGACTAGTAGCTTTTTGTTTTCGAACAGTTTTGGCATCTCACTTTATCCTTTGAAATTTAGAATGATTGGCATCCATAGGAACTCAGAATTCAAATAGTATTATTGATTCTCCTAGTTTAGTATGTTGATTCTTGAACACAGCTACTTTATGAGTCTTGGCCGTGGCCCTAAGCACTTTGTTTTCCAGTATTACCACCGGATACATAAATGCCACAGACACATAACTGGGTGAACCTTTTCAGATTATGACTTAGCTTTGCTAGAGTCTCCAATTAGAGGTGTCCAGAGTTCTTAAGCATACTCTTTTGCTTTGGATCACGACTTTAACCACTCAGTCTCAAGCTTTTCACTTGGACCTGCATGCCACAAGCACATGGTTAGAGACAGCCTGATTTAGCTGCTTAGGCCTGGATTTATTTCCTTGAGCCCTCCTATCCATTGATTCTCAAAGCCTTGGATCCTTTTCACCCTTGCCTTTTGGTTTAAAGGGCTATTGGCTTTTTCTACCTCTTTTGCTTTTTTTTTCACTGCTTTTTCTTGCTTCAAGAATCAATTTCATGATTTTTCAGATTAGCAATAATATTTCTCTTGTTCATCATTCTTTTAGGAGCCAACAATTTTACATTCATAAAATTTAATATAAAAAATATGCACTGTTCAAGCATTCATTCAGAAGACAAAAAGTATTGCCACCACATATAAATAATTAGAATTTTCCTTATTAAGAACTCGAAAAAAAATATTACCTCTTTATTCTAAAAATCTACTATTTTATTCATGTTTGATGATGATGAGTAAAATAATTTATAGCTTAATTGGAGATAAAATCAAAATAGATATACTAATTACTACTACTCATATATAAATTCTAAGGTAAATTCCTATAAGACCAACTATCACAGAGTTAAAGCTAAGATTAGGACTCAACAACCTTTATTTTGGAAAATAGATGTTCCTCTAGTCTGTGGGGTGCTTGGTCCTTCAAGAGATAATTTTTGACGCTTCAGTTCCTTCAAGTCACACCTTTGTTCTTCTTGTTCCCCAAGCAGTTTGTAAAGCATGCTATTTTGATTATTCTGTTCTTCCTTTATTTGGTCCATAGCTTCTTGCAACTTGGTAACAAATGCTTCAAGATGCTCCCAATATTCAATTTGAGGATCTCCGGGAGGAATTCCTATGCTCTCCTCTTGATGGGGTCATCCTGCACTTGTTATCTTTCCATTGATATTTTGGTTATTGGTCGCTCAACTGAGATATACTCAGTTACTCCCATCTTCACCCCAGCATCTTTACATAGCATAGAGATTAAGCTTGGATAAGCCGATTTGGCATCTTTGGAGTTCTTGTTTGCAATTATGTAAAGTTCACACGAAATCAGCTGATGGACTTCCACTTCTTTTCCCAACATAATGCAATAGATCATTACTGCTCTTTTAATGGTGACTTCAGAGCGGTTGCTAGTGGGCAATATAGAACGCCCAATGAAGTCCAGCCAGCCTCTAGCGACTGGTTTGAGATCTTCTCTCTTGAGTTGATTTGGGACGCCCTTTGTGCTGGTCGTCCACTTGGTTCTAGGGAGGTATATGTCCTCTAGAATTTTGTCCAAGCCCTTATTTGTTCTCATCATTCTCCTATTAAAGGAGTCTGGGTCATCTTTCAGCTGAGGTAGCTTAAAGATCTCCCTGATTTTGTCAGGGTGGATGTGAACAATCTTTACTCTGACCAAGGTCCGATAGTCATAGAGGGCAGTTCCAGATATTCTCTGCTTGTCTGTTTGCCACAGATTAGAGTAGAATTCCTGAACCATGTTTCTTCCCACCTTTGTTTCAGGATTAGCCAGGATTTTCCAACTCCTATTTCGAATTTGCTCTTGGATCTCCGGATATTCATCTTCTTTCAGATCGAATTTGACTTTCGGGATCACTGATCTTAGACCCATTATTTTGTAGTAATGGTCTGAATGTTCTTTGGTTAAGAACTTCCCTTGATTCCAAAGTGGTTTTGGAATATTCTCTTTCTTGCCTTTTGGAGTGGTTTACTTTCCCTTAGGAGCCATGATCTTAGTGGATATGGCTTAGTGATCACGGATAAACACACCAAACTTAGAGGTTTGCTTGTCCTCAAGCAAAAGAAAGGAAAGGAGAGGGATAGAAGGAGAGCTAATTTCGAATGGTGGATGAGAGAAGGGAGGTCGAATGTGGATTTAAAGGGAGGGGGTGGGTTTTCGAAAATTTTGAAAAAAGATAAGATAGAAGATATGATTTGTAAAAGATAAGTATGATAGGAAAAATATATAATTTAAAATTAAAAAGTTATGAAAGATATTTGAAAAAGATAAATTTGAATTTTGAGAAGAAAATATGATGAGTTTGAAAAGATTTGAAAAGAATTTAAAAAGATTTGAAAAGATGTTGAAGAGGATTAAAAAAATTTTGTGTTTATAAATTAAGATACATTTGATATCTTTGAAAAGGGATTTTTGAAATTAGGATTAAAAATTTTTGGAATTGAAGTTTGAAAGATGGGAGTTTGTAACATGTTTATGCAAGAAATCATGAATTGAAACGTGAAAAATGGAAAAAATTTGAGTAGAAAACGAATTCACCTCCTCCCCACAATCCTGGCATTAAACGCCCAAACGCTGCATGTTTTGGGTGTTTAACGCCCATGTGTAGCTTCTCCTGGGCGTTTAACGCCCAGCTGTTGCTTCTGGCTCGCGTTAAACGCCAAGAATCCCTTTGTCACTGGGCATTTTTCTGAACGCCCAACACGTTGTAAATCTGGCGTTAAACGCCAGAAGATGCTTCTTTCTGGCGTTTAACGCCCGATGGCTATCTTTACTGGCATTAAACTCCCAATAGATGCTTCTTTTGGGCGTTCAACACCCAAAATAGCTCTTACTGGCTTTTTCATACCAGTGAGCTTCTTTTTGCTGTTTTATCCTCTGAATCCTTCTGTAACTCTATGAACTCGTGCAATTGCCATTTTACCTTAAAGAAAATATAAACCTATAAAAATCAATTAATTGAAAAATAAGCTTTGTGAATGGCTGGGTTGCCTCCCAGCAACCACTTCTTTATTGTCTTTAGCTGGACTATTACTGAGCTTTAATCAAGCCTCAGTTTTGAGCATTCTTGCTCAAAATTGCTTTCAAGATAATGTTTGACTCTCTGTCCATTAACAATGAACATTTTGTCAGAGTCATTATCCTAAAGCTCTACATATCCATACGGAGACACACTTGTAATCACATATGGACCTCTCCACCGGGATTTTAATTTCCCGGGGAATAATCTGAGCCTAGAATTAAACAGCAGAAAATTTCTGCCCTGGCTCAAAGACTCTAGAGGACAGCTTCTTATCATGCCATCTTTTTTCTTTCTCTTTGTAAATTTTTGCATTTTCGAAAGCATTGAGTCTGAATTCCTCTAGCTTATTTAACTGGAGCAATTGTTTTTCTCCAACTAACTTGGCATCAAGGTTTAGCAATATGGTTGCCCAGTAGGCCTTATGTTCCAGTTCCACTGGCAAGTGGCAGGCTTTTCCATACATAAGCTGGTATGGAGAGGTCCCTATAGGAGTATTGAATACTGTTCTATATGCCCACAGAGCATCATCCAAGCTTCTTGCCCAATCCCTTCTACGGTTAATCACAGTCCGTTCCAGGATTCTTTTAAGTTCTCTATTAGAGACTTCAGCTTGCTGGTGGACGAAATTGTGATCAATAATAATTCCAGGCACTGTTAGAGAAGCTTTTTCTTTTCACAATTCCGTTCAACTTAACCAGCAAGTGTACTGGGTCATCCAAGTATTACCTTACGTGAGTAAGGGTCGATCCCACAGAGATTGTTGGTATGAAGCAAGCTATGGTCACCTTGTAAATCTCAGTTAGGNNNAAATCAATAGTGGAAATTTCAGATAGGCGTATGGAGATCCTGTGTTCCTCTTGAATCTCTACTTTCTTATTACATTCATCCAATCCTTCCTACTCCTTTCCATGGCAAGCTGTATGTAGGGCATCACCGTTGTCAATGGCTACATCCCATCCTCTCAGTGAAAACATTCCTATGCTCTGTCACAGCACGGATAATCATCTATCGGTTCTCAATCAGGTTGGAATAGAATCCCTTGATTCTTTTGCGCTTGTCATCATGCCCAGCCTTCAGGAGTTTGAAGCTCGTCACAGTCATTCAATCACAGAATCCTACTCGGAATACCATAGACAAGGTTTAGACTTTCCAGATCCTCATGAATGCCGCCATCTATCTAGCTTATACCACGAAAATTCTGTTGGGGAATCTAAGAGATATGCGTCCGGCCTAAGGTAGAATGGAAGTGGTTGTCAGTCACGCGCGTTCATAGGTGAGAATGATGATGAGTGTCACGGATCATCACATTCATCAAGGTGAAGTGCAACGTATATCTTGGATTAAGAATAAAATTGATTTGGATAGAAAATAATAGTAATTGTATTGAAACTTGAGGTACAGCAGAGCTCCACACCCTTAATCTATGGTGTGCAGAAACTCCACCGTTGAAAATACATAAGTGAAAGGTTCAGGCATGGCCGAATGGCCAGCCCCCATGAAGGTCTAAGGACTAGGCGTCCAGAGATGTCTAATACACTAGTAAAAAGTCCTATTTATAATAAACTAGCTACTTGGGTTTACATGAGTAAGTAATTGATGCATAAATCCACTTTCGGGGCCCACTTGGTGTATGTTTGGTCTGAGCTTGATCTATCCACGAGCTGAGGCTTTTCTTGGAGTTGAACTCCAAGTTATAACGTGTTTTGGGCGTTCAACTCCGGATCATGACGTGTTTCTGGCGTTTAACTCCAGATAGCAGCATGTACTTGGCGTTCAACGCCAAGTTACGCCGTTAAGAGCGCGCTAATTGGAGTTCTGTAGCTCCAGAAAATCCATTTCGAGTGCAGGGAGGTCAGATTCCAACAGCATCAGCAGTCCTTTTGTCAGCCTTTTTCAGAGTTTTGCTCAAGTCCCTCAATTTCAGCCAAAAATTACCTGAAGTTACAGAAAAACACACAAACTCATAGTAAAGTCCAGAAATATGAATTTAACATAAAAACTAATGAAAACATCCCTAAAAGTAGCTTGAACTTACTAAAAACTACCTAAAAACAATGCCAAAAAGCGTATAAATTATCCGCTCATTACTTGCCCATTTGTCTGTGGATGATATGGAGTGGCCACCCTGTGGCTAACTCCATATCAAACCAAAGCAGAGTAAAGCTATTTATTGCAGAAATGATTGCCCCCATAACTGATTAGTACTCTAGGGATACCAAATCTACTAAAGATGTATTTCTGGAGGAATTTCAGCACTGTCTCTGTATCATTAGTGGGTGATGCAATAGCTTCCACCCATTTGGATACATAATCCACTGCCACCAGAATATAAGTGTTTGAGTATGATGGTGAAAAAGGCCCCATGAAGTCAATACCCCATACAATAAACAACTCAATCTCCAAGATCCCTTGTTGAGGCATGGCATAACTGTGAGGCAGATTGCCAGATCTTTGGCAACTGTCACAATTAAGTACAAACACTCGGGAGTCTTTATAGAGAGTAGGCCAGTAGAAGCCACATTGGAAGACTCTTGTGGCTGTTCGTTTACTTCCAAAATGTCCTCCATACTGTGATCCATGGCAGTGCCAGAGGATCTTTTGTGCTTCTTCTTTAGGCACACATCTACGGATTACTCCGTCTGCACATCTCTTGAAGAGATATGGTTCATCCCAAAGATAGTACTTTGCATCTGTAATTAATTTCTTTGATTGCTGCCTACTGTACTCTTTGGGTATGAATCTCACTGCCTTATAGTTTGCAATGTCTGCAAATCATGGCACTTCCTGGATGGCAAAGAGTTGCTCATCCGAAAAGTTTTCAGAGATCTCAGTAAGAGGGAGGGACGCCCCTTCTACTGGTTCTATTCGGGACAGGTGATCTGTTACTTAGTTCTCTGTCCCTTTTCTGTCTCTTATTTCTATATCAAACTCTTACAGAAGCAACACCCATCTGATGAGTCTGGGTTTTGAATCCTGCTTTGTGAGTAGATATTTAAGAGCAGCATGGTCAGTGTACGCAATCACTTTTGATCCTATTAAATAAGATCTGAACTTGTCAATGGCGTAAACCACTGCAAGTAACTCTTTTTCTGTGGTTGTGTAGTTCTTCTGTGCGTCATTTAAACCACGACTGGCATAGTAAATGACGTGCAGAAGCTTGTCATGCCTTTGTCCCAACACTGCACCAATGGCATGGTCACTGGCATCACACATCAATTCAAATGGTAATGTCCAGTCGAGTGCAGAGATGACTGGTGTTGTGACTAGCTTAGCTTTCAGAATCTCAAACGCCTGCAGACACTCCTTATCAAAGATAAATGGCGTGTCAGCAGCTAGCAGATTACTTAGAGGATTGGCAATTTTTGAAAAATCTTTTATAAACCTCCTATAGAATCCTGCATGCCCCAGAAAGCTTCTGATTGCCTTAAAATTGGCAGGTGGTGGTAGTTTTTCAATTACCTCTACCTTAGCTTGATCCACCTCTATTCCTTTGTTCGAAATTTTGTGCCCAAGGACAATTCGTTCAGTCACCATAAAGTGACATTTTTCCCAGTTTAAAACCACGTTAGTCTCTTGGCACCTCTTTAGAACAAGTGCTAGATGGTCAAGACAGGAGCTGAATGAGTCTCCAAATACTGAAAAGTCATCCATGAAGACTTCTAGAAATTTTTCCACCATATCAGAGAAAATAGAGAGCATGCACCTTTGAAAGGTTGCAGGTGCATTGCACAGGCCAAATGGCATCCTTCTGTACGCAAATACTCCGGATGGACATGTGAATGTTGTTTTCTCTTGATCCTGGGGATTTACTGCAATTTGATTATAACCTGAATATCCATCCAGGAAGCAGTAGTATTCATGACCTGTTAGTCTTTCTAGCATCTGGTCTACGAATGGTAAAGGAAAATGATCCTTTCTGGTAGCTGTATTGAGCCTTCTATAATCAATACACATACGCCACCCTGTAACTGTTCTTATTGGAACCAGTTCATTTTTTTCATTATGAACCACTGTCATACCACCCTTCTTAGGGACGACTTGGACAGGGCTTACCCAGGGGCTATTAGAAATGGGATAAATAATTCCAGCCTCTAGTAATTTAGTGACCTCCTTCTACACCACCTCCTTCATGGCTGGATTCAGCCGCCTCTGTGGTTGAACCACTGGCTTAGCGTCACCCTCCAATAGGATCTTGTGCATGCATCTGGCTGGGCTAATGCCCGTAAGATCACTGATGGACCATCCAAGAGCTGTCTTATGTGTCCTTAGCACTTGAATTAGTGCTTCTTCTTCCTGTGGCTTTAAGGTAGAACTTATGATTACAGGAAAGGTATCACCTTCTCCCAAAAATGCATATTTCATGGATGGTGGTAATGGTTTGAGCTCGGGTTTGGGAGGTTTCTCCTCTTCATGAGGGATTTTCAGAGGTTCTATTATTCTCTCTGGTTCTTCCAGATCAGGCTGAGCATCTTTAAAGATATCCTCTAGCTCTGATTCGAGACTCTCAGTCATATTGACCTCTTTTACCAAAGAGTCAATAATATCAATGCTCATGTAGTCATTTGGGGTGTCTGGATGCTGTATAGCCTTGACAACATTCAACTTAAACTCGTCCTCATTGACTCTCAGGGTTACTTCCCCTTTTTGGACGTCAATGAGGGTTCGTCCAGTTGCTAGGAAAGGTCTTCCTAGAATGAGAGTTGCACTCTTGTGCTCCTCCATTTCCAGCACCACAAAGTCAGTGGGAAGGGTTGATTTGGCTTCTTCAGTCAAACCAAGCTTTCTGATAGTAGATGCAGGTATTAGGTTGATACTTGCCCCAAGATCACATAAAGCTTGCTTAGTACAAGTACCCACTAATGTGCATGGTATCGTAAAGCTTCCGGGATCTTTAAGCTTCTCAGGTAAGCTTTTCGGAATGACTGCACTGCATTCTTCAGTGAGGTAAACTTTTTCAGTTTCCCTCCAATCCTTCTTATGACTTAAGATCTCTTTCATAAACTTAGCATAAGAGGGTATTTGCTCAAGTGCCTCTGCAAATAGAATCTTTATTTCAAGAGTCTTAAGATAGTCTGCAAAGTGGGCAAATTGCTTATCCTATTCTGCTTGGCCAGGTTTCTGAGGATAAGGCATTTTGGCTTTGTATTTCTCAACCTTAGTTGCTGCAGGTTTACTGCCTACAGATGTGGTTTGAGAAGCCTTTTTAGAGGGGTTGCTATCAGCACTTGTATGTGTCTGATCCCCCACTAGCGTTTGAATGCCAGGGGTGGAAGCTGGAGTGGCGTTAGACGCCAACTCCTTACCTGTTTCTGGCGTCTGAACGCCAGAACTGTGCTTTCTTTGGGTGTTCAACGCCAATTCCTTGCCTGTTTTTGGCGTTGAACGCCAGGACTGAGCATGGGTTAGGCGTTCAACGCCAGCTCTCCACCCCTTTTCTGGCGTTTGAGCGCCAGAATTATTCCTCTCTGGGCTCTGACTGTCCTCAGAGCGATTTTAGGTAGCAGTTTGTTCATTTCTTGGCTTCCTGTTGCCTTGAAGTGAGGTATTTAATATTTTTCCACTTCTTAATTGAACTACTTGGCACTCTTCTGTTATTTGTTTTGATAACTGTTATTCTGTTTGTTTCAACTGCACTTCCATATTCATATTAGCCATTCTTGTTTCTTGCAATATCTCCTTGAATTCAGCTAGCTGTTTTGTTAGAAAATCCAATTGTTGATTGAATTTAGTAACTTGTTCTGCAGGACTTAGTTCAGCAGTTACTGTTTTAGCCTCTTCTTTCATGGAAGGTTCACTGCTTAGGTACAAATGCTGATTTCTGGCAACTGTATCAATGAGCTCTTGAGCTTCTTCAATTGTCTTTCTCATGTGAATAGATCCACCAGCTGAGTGGTGAAGAGAAATCTGAGCTTTCTCTGTAAGCCCATAATAGAAGATGTCTAACTGCACACACTCTGAAAACATTTCAGAGGGGCATTTTCTTAGCATCTCTCTGTATCTCTCCCAGGCATCATAAAGGGATTCATTATCTCCTTGTTTAAAGCCTTGGATGCTCAGCCTTAGCTGTGTCATCCGTTTTGGAGGGAAATATTGATTCAGGAATTTTTCTAATAGCTGTTTCCATGTCCTTATGCTAGCCTTAGGTTGGTTATTTAACCACCTCTTAGCTTGGTCTTTTACAGCAAATGGAAATAGTAATAATCTGTAGACATCCTTATCTACTTCCTTATCATGTACTATGTCAGCAATTTGTAAAAATTGTGCCAGAAACTCTGTAGGTTCTTCTTGTGGAAGACCGGAATATTGGCAACTTTGCTGCACCATGATAATGAGCTGAGGATTCGACTCAAAACTACTAACTCCGATGGAGGATATACAGATACAACTCCCAAATGAAGCAGTAGTGGGGTTAGCATATGACCCCAGAGTCGTTCTGGATTGTTCATTTCCACTTAGATCCATGATGGAGAATGGGAAATGATGTGGATTTATTTTATTATATAAAAAAATAATTTTCGAAATAATAAAATAAAATAAAAACTAAAATAAAAAATAAAAATAAAATTTAAAAAATATTTTAAAATTTTTCGAAAAAGTGAGGAGAGAGAGAGATAGTGGTTAAGATATTTTTTTGAAAAAGATATGATTTTAAAAAAAATTTAAAAGGATAAGATTTGAAAAATTTTGAATTTGAAATCTGAATTTTTGAATTTTATTATGAAAGAGAAAAACACACAAAAGACACAAGACTTAAAATTTTTAAATCCAATGCTCCTTGTTTTCGAAAATTTTGGAGGGAAAACACCAAGGCACACCAAACTTAAAAATTTTAAGATCAAAACACAAAGAAGGCTCAAGAACACCTTGAAGACTCACAAGAACACCAAGAACAAAAGAAAGAACACCAAACTTAAAATTTTTAGAAAACCTAATTAAATTTTTCGAAAATTAAAGAAAAATTAACAAGAAAACACCAAACTTAAAGTTTGGCACAAGATTTAATCAAAGAAAAATTATTTTTGAAAAAGTTTTAAAAAGAAGATACCCAATTGCCAAGAACATAAGCCAACGCTCTAGTCAACTGAGCTATAAATTTAATGTGTTTTAAATAGGTATAAATATTTTTTGAGAACTAATATTTTGAAAAAGCACAAGAAAAACAAGAAAAGACACAAAACAAGATGAACCAAAGATCAAACAAGAAAAATTGACAAGAACAATTTGAAGATCAAGGAAGAACAAAAAACATGCAATTCGAAAATTGAAAGACAAAGAAAAGCAAGCAATTGATACCAAACTTAAAACATGACACTAAACTCACAGAAAAACTAAAAATTAATAAAGAAAAATAATATTTTTGAAAAATTTTTGAAAAGAAAATAAAAGACTCTAACCCAAAAGACAAAATCTTCCTAATCTAAGCAACAAGATTCACCGTCAATTGTTCAAACAATCCCCGGCAACGGTGCCAAAAACTTAGTGCACGAAAATTACTTTCACAATATGTAATTCCGCACAACTAACCAGCAAGTGCACTGGGTCGTCCAAGTAATACCTTACGTGAGTAAGGGTCGAATCCCATGGAGATTGTTGGCTTGAAGCAAGCTATGGTTGTCTTAGTATTCTTAGTCAGGATACCAATAGGGTTCTTTAATTTCAGTTGTAAAAAGTGAAAGGGCATAAAATAAGTAATTGTTACTCAATAATGGAGAATATATTGGAGTTTTGGAGATGCTTTGTCTTCTGAATTCCTGTAACATAATGCTTTCTCACTTTCAAACATGCAAGGCTCCTTCCATGGCAAGCTGTATGTAGGGCGTCACCTTTGTCAATGGCTACTTCCCATCCTCTCAGTGAAAATTGTCTAAATGCTCTGTCACAGCACGGCTAATCATCTGTCGGTTCTCGATCATGTCGCAATAGGATCCATTGATCCTTTTGCGTCTGTCACTACACCCAACACTTGCGAGTTTAAAGCTCGTCACAGTCATCCAATCCATGAATCCTACTCGGAATACCACAGACAAGGTTTAGACTTTCTGGATTCTCAACGATGCTGCCAATGGATTCTAGCTTATACCACAAAGATTCTGATTAGGGAATCTAAGAGATACTCATTCAATCTAATGTAGAACGAAGGTTTGTCATGCACCCGTTCATGGGTTGAGAATGGTGATGAGTATCACGGATCATCACATCCATCACAGTTAAGTACGAATCAGCATCTTAGATAGAAGCAAGCGTGTTTGAATGGAAAACATAAATAATTGCATTAATTCATCGAGACGCTGCAGAGCTCCTCACCCCCCAACAATGGAGTTTAGAGACTCACGCCGTGAAAGAGTGCAAAGTTCAGATCTAAAATGTCATGAGGTACAAAATAAGTCTCTAAAAGTTGTTTAAATACTAAACTGGTAACCTAGTTTTACAGAAAATGAGTAAACTAAGATAGATGGTGCAGAAATCCACTTCTGGGGCCCACTTGGTGTGTGCTGGGGCTGAGACTTGATCTTCTCACGTGCCTGGGCTGTTTCTAGAGTTAAACGCCAGGTTGTAACCTGTTTCTGGCGTTTAACTCCAACTTGCAACCTGTTTTTGGCGCTGAACGCCAGAATGCAACATGGAACTGGTGTTAAACGCCAGTTTACATCATTTATCTTCGTAAAAAGTATGAACTATTATATATTTCTGGAAAGCCCTGGATGTCTACTTTCCAACCCAATTGAGAGCGCACCAATTGGACTTCTGTAGCTCCAAAAAATCTATTCCGAGTGCAGGGAGGTCAGAATCCAACAACATCAGCAGTCCTTTTTCAGCCTAAATCAGATTTTTGCTCAGCTCCCTCAATTTCAGCCAGAAAATACCTGAAATCACAGAAAAATACACAAATTCATAGTGAAGTTCAGAAATATGAATTTTACCTAAAAACTAATAAAAATATACTAAAAACTAACTAGAACACACTAAAATCTACATGAAATTACCCCCAAAAAGCGTATAAAATATCCGCTCATCAACCGTACATCTTGTAGCCAAATTAATTGAGCTTCTTCTTTGAAAGTCTCCACCAACCTTAGTTCCAAGCCTCACCAAAGATCCTCAAGCAACACCAATCTCCCAATTGTGCACCAACATCACCAAATACACTAACATAACCAATTTCACATATATACATTAACCTAGGGTTCATGAAATTGATAAATCACAAGGGTTTGAGTACTTTTTACCTTAACCTACTGAAGTTTGTGATGAATATCGTCCATGACTCATACTAGAGCACTTCTAAACAACCAAAATCACAAGAGAACAGCAGATTACTCGCCACAAAACTTAGATAGAATTGTAGAGGATGATAAGAGCGACACGTGGCTGCAAACGGCTCGTCAATCGGAGTTCCGTAGCTCAAGTTATGGTGATCTGAAGATCAAAGAGAGTTAGGTTTTCTCTCTTCTCTTCTCTCTTCTCAATTCAGCGCCTCTTTCCTCATTTTTTAGGGTAAATGAGCTGAAATGCTCATAACTAAGGTTTATATATGTTGGATCTTGGGCTCACTTAGGTCCGGTTCACTTATTTTTGTCTGTTGACCCAATTTTGGGCTAAAACCCTTAAGATTAGCGCTCTAAATCGCACTTTAAATATTTCTGCCTTTCCTAATTATAATTCCTCATTTCTTAACCTTATTTACTTATAATCAATTATCTTAGCTGCAGTACCAGACAGATCTCAACCGGTATTACCGGTCAAAATTTCAGTGCGCGTTTTTACGCAGAAAACTATGTTTTTCGACTCAGAAAAATTTACTGAATCCAAATATCATTTTTAAATTATCAAATCTCAATTGCCAAATCTTCTAACCATATTCACTCCAATTTAATTTATTATTTAATCAATTACGATTACACTGGGTGTTACATACCAAATCCCTCTTGAGGGTAAATAGCCTAATCTTTGCTTTCAACTAAGACTAAGGAAATTGTTGAAGCTGCAGTTTCCCTCTGTCTGCAAGGTGCACAGGGCACTCACTCTACGAGATATACAGAGTGTTAACTCTGCGAGGTTTATAGGGTACTCACCCTGTGAGGCTATGCTATTGATGAGCGGATAATTTATACGCTTTTTGGCATTGTTTTTAGTATGTTTTTAGTATGTTTGAGTTAGTTTTTAGTATATTTTTATTAGTTTTTAGTTAAAAATCACTTTTCTGGACTTTACTATGAGTTTGTGTGTTTTTCTGTGATTTCAGGTATTTTCTGGCTGAAATTGAGGGACCTGAGCAAAAATCTGATTCAGAGACTAAAAAGGACTGCAGATGCTGTTGGATTCTGACCTCCCTGCACTCGAAGTGGATTTTCTGGAGCTACAGAAGCCCAATTGGCGCGCTCTCAACGGCGTTGGAAATTAAACATCCTGGGCTTTCCAACAATATATGATAGTCCATACTTTGCCCAAGATTTGATGGCCCAAACCGGCGTTCAAAGTCACCCTCTAAATTCCCAGCGTTAAACACCGGAACTGGCACCAAAGTGGGAGTTAAACGCCCAAACTGGCAC
>NC_029775.3:84509345-84510705 GCF_000817695.3 Arachis duranensis | reverse complement strand
AAAAAATATTGTATGTTTCTTGTTGAGTCTAGAGTCTCATGTTAAGTTTGGTGTCAATTGCATGTTTCTGTTCTTTTTGCTTTCATGCATGTGTCTTCATTAATCTTCAAGTTGTTCTTGATGGTTGCATTGCTCTGATTTTTAAATTCTGTTGACTTGAGTGTTTATGTGTCTCATATGCATTATCACTGTTAGTGTCAGCAGTATACAAACTGCTAAGTTTGGTGTCTTGCATGCATTATTATTTAATTGTACTTGCATTTTGATTATTCCTCATTATTAAAAATCCAAAAATATTTTTAATTTGTGTCTTTTCAAGTCAATAATACAGAGAATTGAAGATTCAGAACATACTGCAAAGGAATTACACAGAAAGAGCTGGGGGTTCAAAACGCCCAGTGAAGAAGGGCAAACTGGCATTTAAACGCCAGCCAGGGTGCCTGGCTGGGCATTTAACGCCCAAAAGGGTAGAGTTCTGGGCATTAAACGCCAGAATGTGCACCATTCTAGGTGTTTAACGCCAGGATGGCACAAGAGGGAAGATTCTGTTTTTAATGCAAATTTTTTTCAAGTTTTCGAAATTTTTCAAAATCAAATCTTTTTCAAATCAAATCTTTTCAATCAAATCTTTTTCAAAATCAATTTCTTTCCATTTTTTAAAAATACTTGCTATCAATTAATGATTTGATTCAACATTTCAAGTATGTTGCCCTTTCTGTTGAGAAAGGTTTAATGTTTGAATCATATCTTTTCTCGTTAGACAAGTTTTTGTTTTTCAAAATCAAATCTCTTTTTTTTAAGATGTTTTTCAAATCATATTTTCTCAATCACATTTTTTTTAAAACCAATCATATCTTCTTAACCACATCTTTTTCAAAATAGTTTTCAATCATATCTTTTTAATTTCTAATTTCAAAATCTTTTTCAAAAATCACTTGATTTCTTTCCCACTCTTATTTTCGAAAATCAATTAGTGTTTTTCAAAATGTTTTCAAAATCTCTTACTTAATTTTCGAAAATTACTTCCCTTCTTCTCACATCCTTCTAATTATGGACTAACACTATCCCTTAATGCAAAATTCGAACTCCATCTTCTACCTCTGTCTTCCATTTTTCTTCCTCTGACACCTCAAGGAATCTCTATACTGTGACATAGAGGATTTCTTCCTTCTATTTTTCTTGTCCTCTGACACCTCAAGGAATCTCTATACTGTGACATAGAGGATTCCATATTTTCTTGTTTTCTTCTCTTTCATATGAGCAGGAGCAAAGACAAAAGCATTCTTGTTGAGGCTGACCCTGAACCTGAAAGGACCTTGAAGCGAAAGCTAAGAGAAGCTAAGGCACAACTCTCTGTAGA
>NC_029775.3:84507696-84508924 GCF_000817695.3 Arachis duranensis | reverse complement strand
TGGCTCAGAACAAGATATTGACTCAGCAAGTCAATATGATTTCTCAAAGTCTGTCTGGAATGAAAAATGCACCAGGTAGTACTAAGGAAGCTTCATCTGAAGAAGAAGCTTATGACCCTGAGAACCCTTCAATGGAAGAGGTGAATTACATGGGACAGCCCTATGAAAACACCTATAATCCTTTATGGAGAAATCATCCAAATCACTCATGGAAGGATCAACAGAGACCTCAACAAGGTTTCAACAACAATAATGGTGGAAGAAACAGGTTTAGCAATGGCAAGCCTTTTCCACCATCATCTCAGCAACAGACAGAACCTTTTCCATCATCTTCTCAGCAACAGACAGAGAGTTCTAAGCAGAACACCTCTGATTTAGCAACCATGGTCTCTGATCTAATCAAAACCACTCAAAGTTTCATGACTGAATCAAGGTCCTCCATTAGAAACTTGGAGGAACAAGTGGGTCAGCTGAGCAAGAAAATCACTGAACTCCCTCCTAGTACTCTTCCAAGCAATACAGAAGAAAATCCAAAAGGAAAGTGTAAGGCCATCAACATGGCCGAATCTGGAGAGGAGGAAGAGGCAGTGAACGCCACTGAGGAAGACCTCAATGGACGTGCACTGGCCTCCAATGAGTTCCCTGATGAGGAACCATGGGAATTTGAGGCTCAAAAAGAGACCATAGAGATTCCATTGGACTTACTTCTGCCATTCATGAGCTCTGATGAGTATTCCTCCTCTGAAGAGGATGAGTATGTCACTGAAGAGCAAGTTGTTAATTACCTTGGAGAAATCATGAAGCTAAATGACAAGTTATTTGGAAATGAGACTTGGGATGATGAACCCCATTTGCTCACCAAAGAACTGGATGACTTGTCTAGGCAGAAACTGCCTCAAAAGAGACAGGATCCTGGGAAGTTTTCAATACCTTGTGCCATAGGCACCATGACCTTCAAGAAGGCCTTGTGTGACCTAGGATCAAGTGTAAACCTCATGCCTATCTCTGTAATGGAGAAGCTAGGGATCTTTGAGGTGCAAGCTGCAAAAATCTCACTAGAGATGGCAGACAACTCAAGAAAACAAGCTCATGGACTTGTAGAGGATGTTCTGGTAAAAGTTGAAGACCATTACATCCCTGTTGACTTCATAGTCCTAGAGACTGGGAAGTGCATGGATGAATCCATCATCCTTGGCAGACCCTTCCTAGCCACAGCAAAGGCTGTGAT
>NC_029775.3:84506186-84507496 GCF_000817695.3 Arachis duranensis | reverse complement strand
GACCAACTTCTAAGTTTGGTGTTGAACCCCCACATTCAAACTCTAAGTTTGGTGTTGGGAGGTTCCAACATTGCTCTGAGTATCCATGAGGCTCCATGAGAGCCCACTGTTAAGCTAATGACATTAAAGAAGCGCTTGTTGGGAGGCAACCCAATGTTATATTTTATCTATTTTCCTTTGTTATTTTATGTTTTTTGTAGGTTGATGATCATGAGAAGTCACAAAATCAATGGAAAAAGCAAAAACAGAATGAAAAATAGAAAGAAAAATAGCACACTCTGGAGGAAGAACCTGCTGGCGTTTAAACGCCAGTAAGGCTAGCAGATGGGCGTTTAACGCCCAGTCTAGCACCATTCTGGGCGTTTAACGCCAGAAAGGGGCACCAGACTGGCGTTAAACGCCAGTAAAGGGCAAGAACTTGGCGTTAAACGCCAGAAAGGGGCACCAGCCCGGCGTTTAACGCCAGAAATGGCACAAAGAGCAAATTTTGCTCACCACTTGGTGCAGGGATGACTTTTCCTTGACACCTCAGGATCTGTGGACCCCACAGGATCCCCACCTACCCTACCCTTCTTCACTCCTTCATTTTCACACAACCTAAACACCACTTCTTCCCCTTTTGGCCGAACCACAAAGCCACCTCCATCTCCTCTATTTCTTCTTCTTCTACTCTCTTCTTTCTTCTTTTGCTCGAGGACGAGCAAACCTTTTAAGTTTGGTGTGGTAAAAGCATTGCTTTTTGTTTTTCCATAACCATTTATGGCATCCAAGGCCGGAGAAACCTCTAGAAAGAGGAAAGGAAAGGCAAAAGCTTCCTCCTCCGAGTCATGGGAAATGGAAAGATTCATCTCAAGGGTGCATCAAGACCACTTCTATGAAGTTGTGGCCTTGAAGAAGGTGATCCCCGAGATCCCTTTCAAACTCAAAAAGGGTCAACTTTGATCAAAGGTTGGACCAAGTCCTCACAATCATATGTGAAGAGGGCGCCCAATGGAAGAGAGATTCAAGAGGGAGAGAGGAGCAACAAAGACAAGGAAGAGACATTAAGGAGCTCAAGCACTCCATAAGACCTTCAAGAGGAAGAACAAGCCGCCATCACTAAGATGGACCCGTTCTTTAATCTCCTTGTTCTTTATTCTTCTGTTTTTCGAAAATTAATGCTTATGTTTGTCCATGTTTGTGTCTTGTGATCATTAGTGTCTTAGTGTCTATGCCTAAAAGTTATGAATGTCCTATGAATCCATCACCTTTCTTGAATAAAAAACGTGCTTAATTGAAAAAGATAAGAATTGCATGAATTTTGAATTTTA
>NC_029775.3:84505523-84506097 GCF_000817695.3 Arachis duranensis | reverse complement strand
TGAATGTATGCTTAAACAGTGCATATGTCTTTTGAATTTGTTGTTCATGAATGTTAAAATTGTTGGCTCTTGAAAGAATGATGAAAAAGGAGACATGTTACTGAGGATCTGAAAAATCATAAAAATGATTCTTGAAGCAAGAAAAAGCAGTGTATACAAAAAAAATGAAAAAAAGGGAGAAAAGAAAACGAAAAAAAAAGAAAAAGAAAGAAATAAAGTTGTGATCCAAGGCAAAAAGAGTGTGCTTAAGAACCCTGGACACCTCTAATTGGGGACTCTAGCAAAGCTGAGTCACAATCTGAAAAGGTTCACCCAATTATGTGTCTGTGACATGTATGTATCCGGTGGTAATACTGGAAGACAGAGTGCTTTGGGCCACGCCCAAGACTCATAAAGTAGCTGTGTTCAAGAATCATCATTCTTAACTAGGAGAATCAATAACACTATCTGGATTCTGAGTTCCTATAGAAGCCAATCATTCTGAATCTCAAAGGATAAAGTGAGATGCCAAAACTGTTCAGAGGCAAAAAGCTACTAGTCCCGCTCATCTAATTGGAGCTAAGTTTCATTGATA
>NC_029775.3:84505237-84505474 GCF_000817695.3 Arachis duranensis | reverse complement strand
ATGGGGACAAGCAACAATTTAAGTTTGGTGTTCTGATGAGCGGATAATTTATACGCTTTTTGGCATTGTTTTTAGTATGTTTTTAGTATGTTTGAGTTAGTTTTTAGTATATTTTTATTAGTTTTTAGTTAAAAATCACTTTTCTGGACTTTACTATGAGTTTGTGTGTTTTTCTGTGATTTCAGGTATTTTCTGGCTGAAATTGAGGGACCTGAGCAAAAATCTGATTCAGAGACT
>NC_029775.3:84502121-84504330 GCF_000817695.3 Arachis duranensis | reverse complement strand
TATTACTTGGACGACCCAGTACACTTGCTGGTTAGTTGTGCGAAGTTGTGTTTATGCCATGGTATTGAACACCAAGTTTTTGGATTCATTACCGGGGATTATTTGATTTGTGAAAAGTATTGATCACAATTTCGCATACCAGCTATATAGCGAGTAAACAGTAGAGAGGATAATGTCTGACTTAGCTACTGGTGCACGAAATTGTGATCTCTAACAATGGCAGTCAACTTGGTATGCGCATCTACTAACTCAGCACTTTCTTCACAACTCCGCACAACTAACCAGCAAGTGCACTGGGTGATCCAAGTAATAAACCTTACGTGAGTAAGGGTCGATCCCACGGAGATTGTTGGTATGAAGCAAGCTATGGTCATCTTGTAGATCTCAGTTACGCTGATTCAAATGATTATGAAGTTTTCGAAAGTAATAATAAATAAAACATAAAATAAAGATAGAAATACTTATGTAAATCATTCAGATAAATGTATGGAGATGCTTTGTCCCTGTTTAATCTCTGCAATATACTGCTTTCTTACTTTCAATCCTTCACACTCCTTTCCATGGCAAGCTGTATGTAGGAAATCACCGTTGTCAATGGCTACTTCCCATCCTCTCAGTGAAAAAGGTCTAAATTCTCTTGTCACAGCACGGCTAATCATCTGTCGGTTCTCGATCATGTCGGAATAGAATCCATTGATTCTTTTGCGTTTGTCATCACGCCCAACAATCTCAAGTTTGAAGCTCGTCACAGTCATTCAATCCCTGAATCCTACTCGAAATACCACAGACAAGGTTTAGCCCTTCCGGATTCTCAAGAATGGCCGCCAAAGGGTTCTAGCTTATACCACGAAGATTCTGATCAAGGAATCCAAGAGATATGCGCTCGTTCTAAGGTAGAACAGAAGTGGTTGTCAATCACGCGTTCATAAGGATGGATGATGATGAGTGTCACGGATCATCACATCCATCAGGTTGAAGTGCAACGGATATCTTGGAACAAGAATAAGCTGAACTGAATAGAAAATAGTAGTAATTGCATTAAAACTCGAGGTACAGCCGAGCTCCACACCCTTAATCTATGGTTTGTAGAAACTCCACCGTTGAAAATACATAAGTGATGAAGGTCCAGGCATGGTCAAATGGCCAGCCCCCATGAATGATCAAAAGACAGAATGGTCAAGAGACTATACTGTCAAAGACACCTAGTACAATAGTAAAAAGTTCTATTTATACTAAAACTAGTTACTAGGGTTTACAGAAATAAGTAATTGATGCAGAAATCTACTTCCGGGACCCACTTGGTGTGTGCTTGGACTGAGCTTGAGCTTTACACGTGCAGAGGCTTCTCTTGGAGTTAAACACCAAGTTGTAACATGTTTTTAGCGTTTAACTCTGGTTTATGACGTGTTTCTGGCGTTTGACTCCAGAACGCAGCATGGAACTAGCGTTGAATGCCAGTTTACGTCATCTGATCACAAATAAAGTATAGACTATTATATATTTCTGGAAAGCTCTGGATGTCTACTTTCCAACGCTATTGCGAGCATGCCATTTGGAGTTCTGTAGCTCCAGAATATCTATTTCGAGTGCAGAGAGGTCAGAATCCAACAGCATCAGCAGTTCTTTGTCAGCCTCCTTATCAAAGTTTTGCTCAGGTCCCTCAATTTTAGCCAGAAAATATATGAAATCAAAGAAAAACACACAAACTCATAGTAAAGTCCAAAAATGTGAATTTTACATAAAAACTAATGAAAACATCCCTAAAAGTAGCTAGATCCTACTAAAAACTACCTAAAAATAATGCCAAAAAGCGTATAAATTATCCGCTCATCACAACACCAAACTTAAATTGTTGCTTGTCCCCAAGCAACTGAAAATTAAATAGGATAAAAAGAAGAGAATATACTATAAATCCCAAAATATCAATGGATATTAGTTATAATTAGATGATCGGGACTTGTAGCTTTTTGCTTCTGAACAGTTTTCGAATCTCACTTTATCCTTTGAAGCTCAGAATGATTGGCTTCTATAGGAACTCAGAGTTCAGATAGTGTTAATTGATTCTCTTAGTTAAGTATGTTGATTCTTGAACACAGCTACTTTTATGAGTCTTGGCCGTGGCCCTAAGCACTTTGTTTTCCAGTATTACCACCAGATACATAAATGCCATAGACACATAGCTGGGTGAACCTTTTCAGATTGTGACTCA
>NC_029775.3:84478218-84502043 GCF_000817695.3 Arachis duranensis | reverse complement strand
TTAAGCACACTCTTTTTGCTTTGGATCATGACTTTAACCACTTAGTCTCAAGCTTTTCACTTGGACCTGCATGCCACAAGCACATGGTTAGGGACAGCTTGATTTAGCCGCTTAGGCCTGGATTTTATTTCCTTGGGCCGTCCTATCCATTGATGCTCAAAGCCTTGGATCCTTTTTACCCTTTCCTTTTGGTTTTAAGGGCTATTGGCTTTTTCTGGTTGCTTTTTCTTTTTCTTTTTCTTTTTATTTTTATTTTTATTTTTATTTTTTTCCCCAAAATTAATTTTTTTTTCGCAAGCTTTGTTCTTCACTGCTTTTTCTTGCTTCAAGAATCAATTTTATGATTTTTCAGATTATCAATAACATTTCTCTTGTTCATCATTCTTTCAAGAGCCAACAATTTTAACATTCATAAACAACAAGATAAAAAATATGCACTGTTCAAGCATTCATTTAGAAAACAAAAAGTATTGTCACCACATCAATATAATTAAACTAATTTCAAGGATGAATTCGAAATTCATGTACTTCTTGTTCTTTTGTATTAAAAACATTTTTCATTTAAGAAAGGTAAAGGATTCATGGAATTATTCATAGCCTTAAGACATAGACACTAGATACTAATGATCATGAAGTAAAGACACAAACATAGACAAACATATAGCATAAAAACCGAAAAACAGAGAGATAAGAACAAGGAAGTTAAGGAATGAGTCCACCTTAGTGATGGTGGTGCCTTTTTCTTGAAGGACCAATGGTGCTCTTGAGCTCCTCTATGTCTCTTCCTTGCCTCTGTTGCTTGATCCCTAGTGATTTTGGTGCTCCTATCTTTAGTTGCTCCCAATAATTGTGTGGAGGAAAATGTATCCCCTGAGATATCTCAGGGATTTCTTGATGAGAGAATTCCTCATGCTCTTGTTGAGGTCCATGAGTGGGCTCTCTTGATGTGCTGTCAAATGCTCTACTACTGAGCTATGGACCCATGAGATGAATCTCTCCATCTCCCATGACTCGGAGGTGGAAGCTTTTGTCTTCCCTTTCCTCTTTCTAGAGGTTTCTCCGATCTTAGGTGTCATAAATGGTTATAGAAAAACAAAAAGCTATACTTTTACCATACCAAACTTAGAATGTTACTCGCCCTCGAGCAAAAGAAGAAAGAATAGAAGAAAAAGAAAAAGAAGATATGGAGGAGAGGGAGAGATGTTTATGTTTTGGCCATTTAGGGTGGGTTTGGGTGGGAAGGATGGATGGATGTGATTGGTGAAGAGGTGATGGGAAAGAGAGATTGAGGTGATTGGTGAAGAAGAGAGAAGGTGAGTTGAGATAGGTGGGGATCCTATGGGGTCCACAGATCCTGAGGTGTCAAAGATTTACATTCCTGCACCAATGAGGCATGTAAAACACCCTCTGCATACAATCCTGGCGTTTAACGCCAGATTGATGCTTGTTTCTGGCGTTAAACGCCAGCTCTATGCTTGTTTTGGGCGTTCAATGCCAGTTTGCAGCATGTTTCTGGCGTTGAACGCCAGCTTTCCTCAGTGTGCAATCCTGGCGTTTAAATGCCAGATTGCTGCATGTTTCTGGCATTCAACGCCAGATCCATGCTCTGTTCTGGCGTTGAACGCCAGCCAGATGCTCCTTACTAGCGTTTAAATTCCAGTAAGCCCTTCCTCCAGGGTGTTCTGTTTCTTCTGCTATTTTTTTATTCTATTTTTAATTTTAGTATTTATTTTGTGACTCCACATGATCACAAACCTAATAAAACATAAAAGAATAATAAAAATAAAATTAGATAAATAAAAATTGGGTTGCCTCCCAATAAGCGCTTCTTTAATGTCACTAGCTTGACAGTGGGCTCTCATGGAGCCTCACAGGTGATCAGGTCAATATTGTAGACTCCCAATACCAAACTTAGAGTTTGAATGTGGGGATTCAACACCAAACTTAGAGTTTGATTGTGGGGGCTCTGTTTGACTCTGTATTGAGAGAAGCTTTGCATGCTTCCTCTCCATGGTTACAGAAGAAGATCATTGAGCTTTAAACACAAGGTAGTCCCCATTTAATTGAAGGACTAGCTCTCCTCTGTCAATATCAATCACAGCTCCTGCTGTGGCTAGGAATGGTCTTCCGAGGATGATGCATTCATCCTCCTCCTTCCTAGTTTCTAAGATTATGAAATCAGCAGGGATGTAGAGGCCTTTAACCTTCACTAACACGTCCTCTACTAATCCATAAGCTTGTCTTTGTGATCTGTCTGCCATTTCTACTGAGAATATGGCAGGCTATACCTTAATGATCCCCAGCTTCTCCATTACAGAGAGTGGCATAAGATTTATGCCTGACCCTAGGTCACACAGAGCCTTCTCAAAGGTCAAGGTGCATATGGTACAGGGTATTAAGAATTTACCAGGATCTTGTTTCTTTTGAGGTAAAGTTTGCTGAACCCATGTATCTAGTTCACTAATGAGCAAGGGAGGTTCACCTTCCCAAGTCTCATTACCAAACAACTTGGCATTCAGTTTCATGATGGCTCCTAGATACTGAGCAACTTTCTCTCCAGTTACATCTTCAGGAAGAATAGTTTTCAGAGCTCATGAATGGCAGAAAGAGGTTTAATAGGATCTCTATGGTCTCTATATGAGCCTCAGATTCCTTTAAGTCCTCAATAGGGAACTCCTTCTTGCTTGAGAGACGTCCCATGAGGTCTTCCTCACTGGGATTCACGTCCTCCCCTTCCTCCTTGAATTCGGCCACATTGACTATATCAATGGCCTTGCACTCTCTTTTTGGATTCTCTTCTGTATTGCTTGGGAGAGTACTAGGAGGAGTTTCAGTGATTTTCTTACTCAGGTGGCCTACTTGTGCCACCAAATTTCTAATGGATGACCTCGTTTCACTCATGAAACTTAAAGTGGCCTTAGACAGATCAGAGACTATATTTGCTAAGCTAGAGGAGCTCTGCTCAGAATTCTCTGTCTGTTGTTGAGAAGATGATGGAAAAGGCTTGCCATTGTTAAGCCTGTTTCTTCCACCATTATTAAAGCCTTGTTGAGGCTTCTGTTGATCCTTCCATGAGAAATTTGGATGATTTCTCCATGAGGAATTATAGATGTTTCCATAAGGTTTACCCATGTAATTTATCTCTGCCATTGCAGGGTTCTCAGGATCATAGGCTTTTTCTTCAGAAGATGCCTCTTTAGTACTGTTGGATGCATTTTGCCATCCATTCAGACTTTGAGAAATCATGTTGACTTGCTGAGTCAACATTTTATTCTAAGCCAATATGGCATTCAGAGCATCAATCTCAAGAACTCCCTTCCTCTGAGGTGTCCCATTATTCACAAAATTCCTCTCAGAAGTGTACATGAATTGGTTATTTGCAACCATGTCAATAAGTTCTTGAGCTTCTGCAGGTATTTTCTTTAGGTGAATGGATCCACCTGCAGAATGGTCCAGTGACATCTTAGAGAACTCAGATAGACCATAATAGAATATATCCAGAATGGTCCACTCTGAAAGCATGTCAGAAGGACACCTTTTGGTCATCTGCTTGCATCTTTCCCAAGCTTCATAGAGGGATTCACCATCTTTTTGTTTGAAGGTCTGAACATCCACTCTAAGCTTGCTCATCTTTTGAGGAGGAAAGAACTTAGCCAAGAAGGCCGTGACCAGCTTATCCCAGGAGTCCAGGCTATCTTTAGGTTGAGAGTCCAACCATGTTCTAGCTCTGTCTCTTACAGCAAAAGGGAAAAGCATAAGCCTGTAGACTTCAGGATCTACTCCATTAGTCTTAACAATCTCACAGATCTGCAAGAACTCAGTTAAGAACTGGTAGGGATCTTCTGATGGAAGTCCATGAAACTTGCAATTCTGTTGCATTAGAGCAACTAATTGAGGTTTCAGCTCAAAATTGTTTGCTCCAATGGCAGGAATTGAGATGCTTCTTCCATCAAACTTGGATGTAGGTGCAGTATAATCACCAAGCATCCTTCTTGCATTATTGTTGTTGGGTTTGGCTGCCATCTCCTTTTCTTGTTTGAAAATTTCAGCAAGGTTATCTCTGGATTGTTGTAATTTAGCTTCTCTTAGTTTTCTCTTCAGAGTCCTTTCAGGTTCTAGATCAGCTTCAACAAGAATACGTTTTTCCTTGTTCCTGCTCATATGAAGGAGAAGAGAACAGAAAAAGAAGAGGAGTCCTCTATGTCACAGTATAGAGATTCTTTTATGTTAGTAGAAGAAGAAAGGGAATAAGAGTGAAGAAGAATGAATAATCCAAACACAAGAGTGAGGATAGGGGCAGTGATTTGAGATGAAGAGAAGTGTTAGTAAATGAATGAGTAAATAGAATAAGATGAGAGAGAGAAATTTTCGAAAATAATTTTTGAAGAGGAGTTAATGATTTTTGAAAATTAAAGGGGAATTAAAATTAAAATTGAAATTTAAACAATTAAATAAATTAAAAAGAATCTTTGAAAAAGAGGGAGGTATTTTTGAAAATTGGAGAGATATTACTTGTTAGTATAATTTTCGAAAATAAAGATAAAATTAAGAAAAATATTTTTGAAAAATATATTAAAAGATTTTCGTAAATTAATAAGAAAAATGAAAAAGATTTAATTTTTGAAAAAGTTTTAAAAAGATAAGATTTTTAAAATTTGAAAATTTGACTTGACTTACAAGAAACAATTAATTTTAAAAATTTTTGACTAAGTCAACCCAAATTTTTGAAATTTTGAGAGAAAAAAGGAAAGATATATTTTTTATTTTAAAATTTTTAATGATGAGAGAGAAAAACAACAAAAATGACTCACAATATGAAAATTATGAATCAAAACACATGATGCATGCAAGAACACTATGAATGTCAAGATGAACACCAAGAACACTTTGAAGATCATGATGAATATCAAGAACATATTTTTGAAAAAATTTTTATGCAAAGAAAACATGCAAGACACCAAACTTAGAAATCTTTAATGCTTAGACAATATGAATGGAAAAATGCACATGAAAAACAACAAAAGATTCAAAACAAGAAAACAGCAAGATCAAACAAGAAGACTTACCAAGAACAACTTGATGATCATGAAGAACACTATGAATGCATGAATTTTCGAAAATTACAAGAACAAGATGAATATGCAATTGACACCAAACTTAAAAATTGACTCAAGACTCAAACAAGAAACGCAAAATATTTTTTTAATTTTACGATTTTATTATTTTTTTGTATTTTATTTGATATTTTTCGAAAAAATATATAGGAAGAAGAAAGTAATGAATCCAAAGTCCTCAATCAAAATCCTATTAATTAGACATGGCTTAATAGCCAGCCAAGCTAAAACATGTTATATGAAACTCTAGAATTCATTCTTGAAAACTCTGAAAATTTTTGAAAATTGGTGATATATTTTTTTTGAAAGAATTTTGAAAATTTTTTGAAAATAAAACAAAAAAGAAAATTACCTAATCTGAGCAACAGGATGAACCGTCAGTTGTCCAAACTCGAACAATCCTTGGCAACGGCGCCAAAAACTTGGTGCACGAAATTGTGATATCTAACAATGGCAATCAACTTGGTATGCGCATCTACTAACTCAGCACTTTCTTCACAACTCCGCACAACTAACCAGCAAGTGCACTAGGTGATCCAAGTAATAAACCTTACGTGAGTAAGGGTCGATCCCACGGAGATTGTTGGTATGAAGCAAGCTATGGTCATCTTGTAGATCTCAGTTACGCTGATTCAAATGATTATGAAGTTTTCGAAAGTAATAATAAATAAAACATAAAATAAAGATAGAAATACTTATGTAAATCATTGGTGGAAATTCAGATAAGTGTATGGAGATGCTTTGTCCCTGTTTAATCTCTACAATATACTGCTTTCTTACTTTCAATCCTTCATACTCCTTTCCATGGCAAGCTGTATGTAGCGCATCACTGTTGTCAACGGCTACTTCCCATCCTCTCAGTGAAAAAGGTCCAAATGCTCTTGTCACAGCACGGCTAATCATCTGTCGATTCTCGATCATGTCGGAATAGAATCCATTGATTCTTTTGCTTTGTCATCACGCCCAACAATCGTGAGTTTGAAGCTCGTCACAGTCATTCAATCCCTGAATCCTACTCGAAATACCACAGACAAGGTTTAGACCTTTCGGATTCTCAAGAATGGCCGCCAAAGGGTTCTAGCTTATACCACGAAGATTCTAATCAAGGAATCCAAGAGATATGCGCTCGTTCTAAGGTAGAACGGAAGTGGTTGTCAATCACGCATTCATAAGGATGGATGATGATGAGTGTCATGGATCATCACATCCATCAGTTTGAAGTGCAACGGATATCTTGGAACAAAAATAAGCTGAACTGAATAGAAAATAGTAGTAATTGCATTAAAACTCGAGGTACAGCAGAGCTCCACACCCTTAATCTATGGTGTGTAGAAACTCCACCATTGGAAATACATAAGTGATGAAGGTCCAGGAATGGCCAAATGGCCAGCCCCCATGAATGATCAAAAGACCGAATGGTCAAGAGACTATATTGTCAAAGACACCTAGTACAATAGTAAAAAGTTCTAGTTATACTAAAACTAGTTACTAGGGTTTACAGAAATAAGTAATTGATGTAGAAATCCACTTTCGGGGCCTACTTGGTGTGTGCTTGGGCTGAGCTTGTGCTTTACACGTGCAGAGGCTTCTCTTGGAGTTAAACACCAAGTTGTAACGTGTTTTTGGTGTTTAACTCTGGTTTATGACGTGTTTCTGGCGTTTGACTCCATAATGCAGCATGGAACTGGCGTTGAACGCCAGTTTACGTCGTTTGATCACGAATAAAGTATGAACTATTATATATTGTTGGAAAGCTCTGAATATCTACTTTTCAACGCTGTTGAGAGTGAGCCATTTGGAGTTCTGTAGCTCCAAAAAATCCATTTCGAGTGCAGAGAGGTCAGAATCCAATAGCATCAGCAGTCCTTTGTCAGCCTCCTTATCAGAGTTTTGTTCAGGTCCCTCAATTTCAGCCAGAAAATACTTAAAATCACAGAAAAACACACAAACTCATAGTAAAGTCCAGAAATGTGAATTTTACATAAAAACTAATGAAAACATCCCTAAAATTGGCTAGATCCTACTAAAAACTACCTAAAAATAATGCCAAAAAGCGTATAAATTATCCGCTCATCAGCTACCGAATGTGTCAGGTTCTGACAAGTAACCGACACGTGAGCTCATGGCTAGTAGGACAGACATGCATTATCTGCATATGTTTGATTTGTTTGGGTTTGATTAATTGTATCTTTTGCCTAATTATATATCTTATATGACTAAATGCTACTTGCCTTACATGCTATACTTGTGTATTACTTGTTTGCATTATTTGTGTTTGTACAACTGAGAGGTCCCTCATGCTGGTATCGGTTGATGCTGAAGGCTGTTCTTGTTGAAATGAAATAATGAGATTATTAATTTAAAATGATGATTATCGACTGAGGTAACTTAAGCTCCTTAGGTAGACGTAGTGAAGAGACTTCACTTGTTCCAGGTAGAGAATAAGATAATTGATATTTAAGCAATAAGTTCAAATTTACTGGGTATGATTTTGTTCAGAATTCAGTGTTTTTGGAAAGAAGGGAAAGACGAGGGAGTTGACTAGACTTAGTATCCCCTAAAAAAGTTGCCTAATTATGGATTAGTGAGAATCTAAGATGAATAAATGAACAAAGGAAGTTTAGGATGCCTAATAAGTTTTTATTATAGTGCATTGTATTTATTTGACACTTTTACCGTACTGGAAACTCATAGGTCGGGAGATCTCATTCCGTATATCTTCTCTATTTTTCAGATGCAAGTCCAGGTGCTCAGCAGTGAGTTGTGATTTATCTGAAAGATGGCAAAGACCTTTGTATTCTTTGCTTTATATTTTGTTTAGATCCTCTCCGCTTTTGTTTTGAAAAACTTATGCTATGTATTTAATCCTTTGAAACTTACCTATAGAGACTTTGATGTATATTTTGGGAGAGATAGAAAAATTACTGTTGCAATTGATTTTATTACTATATCCTAGTCGGCATAAACTTCCCAGGTTGTAACTAGTGGCTACTATACTCATGTCTATATACATATATGTACCTTGTCTTTATTCTATTCTTATTTATTGTTTTACCATATGTACCTTGTCTTTATTCTATTCTTCTTTATTGTTATACCTTATCTTGATTCGCTATTCGAATACTTTTTATCTTTCTTTTCTTCGATACGAGAGTATTTTCCCTCGCGATTTTATTTTACCCCTTTTTAACACACACACACTATTCCACTTTGAGTCGTATGACCTCAATATCCTTGACTTATGACTCGAGTATAAGAATATGTATATTAGGGTGTTACATTGATGAATTGATTGTTCAAACCAATAAATTTGTCATTCGTCTTAATAGGATGTATTTTTGTCTTTTTAAAAGTAACTGATATGTCACCTTATAACTCGGTCTTTACTGTGCATTATGAGTTATAACTCGGCCTTAATTATCATTCATTCTTTGCTTGTAACTGACACCTTCATTACCGACTTAATGACCATCATTTCAATCTTAATGACCAAACGGTCATAACATGAATATCATTCATCAATTCTATGCCTATAAAATGAATCTTCTATATCTAATCTCAAAGAGCAACATGATAAGTTCCATATCATGTTTTACATTCTATATTCATAGAATTATTACACACAATACATGATAACTTTTATTTCATGTCTTACATTCTATATTCATAGAATTATTCTTATACCTCTTAAACATTTACTGACTTGAGCGTCGGAGTGTCTTTTGCAGATACCCACCCCCTTGTTCTCTCTTTGCCGACGTATAACTCATCCCGACGAGAAGTTTGAAGACATTCATCGACAGACGAGCTATACACTGGCCAAACTCAGCAAGAACAATTGGCGCCGTCTGTGGGGACGAGTAAAATAATTCTTACTATCCTCAGGTTCATAAAACTTGAATGACATTCAAATTTTTGAACCAATCTCAACAATCTTGTTTAAGATTTTATTTAATATCTCTTATCAAATTCTAATGTATCGTAACTTTTTATAAGGTATGTACTTTATACCTTCAAATTGCTTCACTTTTACGTATCATAATATTTCACATCTCATAATCGATCAATGAACCAATCCGAGAATAAACTCCGCTTTCAATTGATTCGAGAATAAACTCGGTTTTCAATCAATCCAAACACGAACTCACTTATCAATTTTGCTTAGTTTTTTCAAAGTTCTCTATTTACACCTGATATATGTATATATTTTATTCAACATACTTTTGCATTTATATTTTGTGTAACTAATATTTATTGATTTATTAGTTATACTCAGACCTCAGTATATGTTCTATACAATAATGACATATAACAACCATGTCAATTGCATTTTTATTTCATTATGTATTATATTCTTGTTGCTTAATGATTTCATTTATACAATTAAATGATGGTAATGATGAGTTCAAATCTTAAAATTGGATTCTATCAAAAATTAATTGTATATCAATTGTATATAACTGTTACACTATTCATTTTATGCTATTAAATTTTATTTTACTATTTGTTTAATGCAGAAAGTTATTAAACAAAAAATAGTTACAAACATGTAAATTTGTTACTTTGGCACAAGGAATATACCTCATAGCTAAACAAAATTTATTATATTATTATATGACTGTTATCTTATTGCTTTATTATCAAATTTAAGCATATCCTATAAAACAAAATTCAGATATTCACATTTGACATGTATAACATTCATATATGTCGTCTTCTTCTCTACAATTATCAACTTTTAAGGTATATTTTTCTACTTTGAACTTTTTTACTTTTACAATATATATTATTCAATATATGTTGCGACTTTATAAATAGTCATTTTCTCAATTTATCTTATTCATGACATATGACATTCACTATAAATTGTAAATATTCAAATAACTAATTGCTTTGAGCGAGAAATTCATCAATAAGCTATTGTGGGCCGGAAAAATTCTCAAGACAATTAACCATTGTATCATCGGATCATACAATTAATTCCGTCAATAGATATCTATTTATGAACTTTTCAGTTTGCATACAATCAAATGCAAATTGTTCTTAAACGAAAAAGTATCCCCCATACAACTATCTTGATTGAATGACTCTTATCACTCAATTATTTTTTGAATAAGTGCCGACATAATAACCTGATTAAGCTTGGGGGCTCACCATATCATTATTCACTTATCCTTTAACTGAGTTATAATTCATTTTATTTTCTAAGCTTAGCCTGGATCATATGATCGGCAGACAAAGCTTGGAGGTTGTGATCTGTCACCTTATAACTCGGTCTTTACTGTGCATTATGAGTTATAACTCGGCGTTAATTATCATTCATTCTTTGCTTGTAACTGACACCTTCATTACCGACTTAATGACCATCATTTCAATCTTAATGACCAAACGGTCATAACATGAATATCATTCATCAATTCTATGCCTATAAAAGGAATCTTCTATATCTAATCTCAAAGAGCAACATGATAAGTTCCATATCATGTTTTACATTCTATATTCATAGAATTATTACACACAACACATGATAACTTTTATTTCATATCTTACATTCTATATTCATAGAATTATTCTTATACCTCTTAAACATTTACTGACTTGAGCATCGGAGTGTCTTTTGCAGGTACTCACCCCCTTGTTCTCTCTTTGCCGACGTATAACTCATCCCGACGAGAAGCTTGAAGACATTCATCGACAGATGAGCTATACACTGGCCAAACTCAGCAAGAACAATTGGCGTCGTCTGTGGGGACGAGTAAAATAATTCTTACTATCCTCAGGTTCATAAGACTTGAATGACATTCAAATTTTTTAACCAATCTCAAAATCTTGTTTAAGATTTTATTTAATATCTCTTATCAAATTCTAATGTATCGTAACTTTTTATAAGGTATGTACTTTATACCTTCAAATTGCTTCACTTTTACGTATCATAATATTTCACATCTCATAATCGATCAATGAACCAATCCGAGAATAAACTCCGCTTTCAATTGATTCGAGAATAAACTCGGTTTTCAATCAATCCAAACACAAAATCACTTATCAATTTTGCTTAGTTTTTTCAAATTTCTCTATTTACACCTGATATACGTATATATTTTATTCAACATACTTTTGCATTTATATTTTGTGTAACTAATATTTATTGATTTATTAGTTATACTCAGACCTCAGTATATGTTCTATACAATAATGACATATAACAACCATGTCAATTGCATTTTTATTTCATTATGTATTATATTCTTGTTGCTTAATGATTTCATTTATACAATTAAATGACGGTAATGATGAGTTCAAATCTTAAAATTGGATTCTATCAAAAATTAATTGTATATCAATTGTATATAACTGTTACGCTATTTATTTTATGCTATTAAATTTTATTTTACTATTTGTTTAATGCAGAAAGTTATTAAACAAAAAATAGTTATAAACACGTAAATTTGTTACTTTTCCACAAGGAATATACCTCATAGCTAAACAAAATTTATTATATTATTATATGACTGTTATCTTATTGCTTTATTATCAAATTAAAACATATCCAATAAAACAAAATTCAGATATTTACATTTGACATGTATAACATTCATATATGTCGTCTTCTTCTCTACAATTATCAACTTTTAAGGTATATTTTTCTACTTTGAACTCTTTTACTTTTACAATATATATTATTCAATATATGTTGCGACTTTATACATAGTCATTTTCTCAATTTATCTTATTCATGACATATGACATTCACTATAAATTGTAAATATTCAATAACTAATTGCTTTGAGCGAGAAATTCATCAATAAGCTATTGTGGGCCGAAAAAATTCTCAAGACAATTAACCATTATATCCTCGGATCATACAATCAATTCCGTCAACGAATATCTATTTATGAACTTTTCAGTTCGCATACAATCAAATGCAAATTGTTCTTAAACGGAAAAGTATCCCCCACACGACTATCTTGATTGAATGACTCTTATCACTCAATTATTTTTTGAATAAGTGTCGACATAATAACCCGATTAAGCTTGGGGGCTCACCATATTATTATTTACTTATCCTTTAACCGAGTTATAATTCATTTTATTTTCTAAGCTTAGCCTGGATCATATGATCGGCAGACAAAGCTTGGGGGTTGTGATCTGTCACCTTATAACTCGGTCTTTACTGTGCATTATGAGTTATAACTCGACGTTAATTATCATTCATTCTTTGCTTGTAACTGACACCTTCATTACCGACTTAATGACCATCATTTCAATCTTAATGACCAACCGGTCATAATATGAATATCATTCATCAATTCTATGCCTATAAAAGGAATCTTCTATATCTAATCTCAAAGAGTAACATGATAAGTTCTATATCATGTTTTACATTCTATATTCATAGAATTATTACACACAACACATGATAACTTTTATTTCATGTCTTACATTCTATATTCATAGAATTATTCTTATACCTCTTAAACACTTACTGACTTGAGCGTTGGAGTGTTTTTGCAGGTACCCACCCCCTTGTTCTCTCTTTGTCGACGTATAACTCATCCCGACGAGAAGTTTGAAGACATTCATCGACGGACGAATTATACACTAGCCAAACTCAGCAAGAACAGTAACTAATACAATATTTAAATATTTTAAATTAAAATTTAAATTTTATTTTCTGTAGCTAGTTAATTTAAGCAACTTAATTCTAAAAGAGCTCTTACTATTCGAAATTAATACTAAATATTGTACGTGAATCTATTAAAACTAAATTTAAATTTCTTCTTTCTAATTCAATAAAACAATCTTAATTGTATAAGGAATACAACTTTTATCATTCTAATTTTATTAAATAACATTAATTCTATTAAATAACATTCTAATTTTAAAATTATCTAAAAGTATATACAATTTTTTTTAAAGTCAAATTTAAATTTTAACATTCTAATTTTATTAAATAACATTAATTCTAATAGGATATTTTGGTCCTTTTATAATTAGAACAAAATTATATATTTTAATATTAAATTAAAAAACAGTAATACTAATCGAATATTCTTATCTTTTTAATTAACTTTTAAATAGATATTTTAGAATTTTAAAATTAATCTCAAAAGGGGTAATTGTATCTTTTTAACTTCAAATATAGATTTTGAATTTTTAAAATAATCTAACAACTCTAATCCACGAAGGACAACTTTATTTTTTTAAAATTAACAAAAAGTGTTTTAATTTAAAATAAATCGCTTTAATTTTAAAGGATATTTTAAATTTTAAAATTAACTTTACAAGGGTATAATTATCATTTTAAATTTTCTAAATTTATATCTTTGTTTTTATAGTTTACTCTTTTTTAAAATTATATCATATTTCGAATTCAATATAAATTTCTTTAATCTTAAAAGATATTTTAACTTCTAAAATTAACTCTAAAAGGGTATAATTATAATTTCAGGTCTTCCAATTTTTTTATTTTTATTTTCTTTTAATCGTATAATAATCCAAAAGAAATAAAATATACTAAAATAAAAAATAAAATAAAATTCTTAGTCCAAATATTTTTTTACTCACTATAATATCTAATACTAACAAAAATTGCATTCCAATTTAAAATGGGTCAACTGGTTCTAGTCCAAAATAATAAAAAAAATCCTCTTCCTTTTAGTGTATAAAACTTTAAAACTCCAAACATATACTTTTGCTCTGTATTTTGTCATAGCATTAAAACTCCATTGAAGTTTGGAGTATCAAATCAGACCCCAAGTTTAAAAATATGTATATCTCAAGCCCATGATATGACAACCTACAATAGGTCTCAAAGCCTAAAGTATAGATAAGTTTTCAGGTGTGACAAGCCACTTTACTGGCATAGCGCTATGTAAGTGTGCAGAGCCATTCAGATATACATTAAAGAATTTGAATGATGTAGATTTTGTGTTAATGTTGTGATGTAGTCATGTAGACTCTAATAGGAATGGTGCAGGGCGCTCCTTGAACCGGTGAAACCCATAATCTTGGCAGATAAATCTAATGACCTGTTGTGTGCCCTTACATTAGATATTGTCATTTTGGTTAGCCGATGCTAAAGGGGAGCCGTCAGATGACAGCCTGACAGTTGTAGCCAAGGCAAAAATTGGGCTATGCATTTTTGTTGGAATGTGTGGACTTCATAATATGTGAAGGAAAAATTGTTGGCAAGAGTTGAAGAGTTTGGATACTGATCTTTAAAACAAAAAGTTGCTAGGCTTTGGGAGCGGTTATATGACTACTTAGAAATATTCAAGTGCAGATGTCAAAAAAAAAAAAGAAGAAATATTCAAGTGCATAAGGAAAAATGATGGACTGGTGTAAAGTAAAAAATTTAAAATTTCGAGTTCCTAATATTGGTTGAATAAAAAGAGTTCCTAATATTTCATGCATTTATGTTTATTATAGTATCTTTTAATTTTGTAAATTATTTTACTTTGTTATTACTCGTATTTATTAAAAGTTATTTTTAATTTGATTTACAAAATATAAATATTCCAACTTCTAGAAGTCATATTTTAAGAAATTATTTTTTATAAGTAATTTTAAAAAAATAAAAATGTTACGAAACTAAGGTTTAGTCTGATTTAGGATGTGAGTTATTAGTACGACAAATTATGGTTAATATTTTATAATACAGAATTAAAGTTTTGTTATAAAAAGAATCAAAATTTGATTGATTTAATCGATGGAGTTGGATAATTGTGGTTGGTTTAAGTCCAAATTATTATAACGAAAAAATTTACCTTTATAATGAATAATTTGTAATTGAAAGGACTTACTAACTTTTCTTTCGGTCGATAGTTAAATTTACATTTTAAATTTTTTAAAAGGGACAACTGAAAATTTTATTTTAAATTGTTGTTATGATATATCTTTAAATTTTTAATTGTTATTATAGTATATTTAATTTTGTTTTAGTCAACCAAACACGTTTTTTAATTACTTTAGATATGTATTTATCCAGAACGACTTTGTGCGAAAGTGCGGATCTTCCAAGTAGAATTTTTGTTGATGATTAAATATAAATTTCAAAATTTAATAGATAATTAAACAAATTATGTGTTACTAACTGTGATGATGAATTAGTGATAGGTGATGGACAAATTATTTAATGGATCGTTAAAATTAGCATATTAATTTGTTTTATAAGATCTTAGAAGGTTAAAAATTATTAAAAAAAAGTACAAAACAAATGTTGAAAAATAAGATGCTATATTTATTTTCACCCATTTTTTATTAAGTTTCAAAGATTTCAATCATTTACCCGTATGTATATGGTGGAGGAGACCAAGAGACACCGCTGATAGGATTCTAATATTTCTTAAAAAAATTTAGGATTAGAATAATTTGAGAACGATGTAGGGGTACGAAAAAATGAGGGGAACATTTGTCAAGCAACATCTTAACTGCATAGATGGGGCAGCATATTATTTTGCGCATTTCATTGAAAATGAAAATACACGTTGTATTGATTTATTTTTCGTATAATTAATTAAATATTATTATTGTAAATTTGAACAGTATTGTTTAAAATATTGATAATTTTTTTTGCTGACTCAAATTATTGATAATTTAAATAATAATACTCGTTTCTCTAAATTAGTCGTATTAGTCATTCCGTCGCTTTATGTATTAATGTTATCAAAATATGCTAATGTGACACATAAAGTGACACTTTGGTACACACTTTGAAGTCTTAATTAAATATTAATATGATTAGTTTATGAAATTAAATCAAACCAAGATTAAATTTAGGGAAGAACTCAAGACATTGGAATTTCTCATATCTACTCTCCACAAACCCACCCAACTTGGCATGTAGAGATTCACAACGAGACGTTGTCGTTAAACCGGCAAAAAATGGGCCTCTGATGCATGTTGCAGCCCATGCGGTTTTTTTGCAGTACAATTCCTTCACCTGTTCGACTTCCCGAACCCCACACTCATCCAGCATCGTCTCCCGTTGCGGCTCGAACTCGTCAACATACATGTCCACAAGCTTGCAGTGTCTAAATAGTTGGGTGAATGGGGAGTCATATATTTTGGAGGTCGCATTATGAAGCAAATACGAAGCACAATCCTTGCACTCTCAAGTTCTAACCTAAGTTGAATTGGGTATGATAATAGCTAACTCTTCACTCTCAGTGCTCACCCAACTAAGAAAGAGGTACGTCACTAGTAAAGGATACAAGACACAGAATCAACCTAAAGAATTCTGAAATCACTCTAGGCCTTTCACTCAATTGTTTCTCTCTGTCTCTTTCCACTCTTAGGCTCTTTCGATGACTCTCTCGTTCATCCTTTTACGTTAAGAAATTACAGAAAGATGAACATTGAAAAGAAAATTACAATTTGTAAAACATGTAGGAGATTGATGCTTGAACAGCCTCTATACTATGTAATAAACCAAATTAGCTTGCCTCCTATTTGGTTCCTCATTCTAGCGTAATGCTCCTTTGATCAGGAAACGCAGTCCAAGTTGAAGAGCTTCTTCAGAGAACTATTCTTGAAACATAAACTGCAAAAAACTTGTTATCTCTCCTTACCTCAGAGAAACTGCAGACCTTTCTTTTATATGTCCATGCATGTTGTAGAGTTGCTGTCTCCTAGGTCAACTCCTTGAGTTTTACGCTACCAACTTACCACATCACCTTTTTCAGTTAATCCCCAAATTATAAATTTGAGTATGACTTACTCTTGCTTGACCGAAAGCCTCAGGGAAGCAAAGAAAAACTTTTTCAATGGTAAACCAAAACTTAAAGCTTTGAGAAACTACTTGGGCCCCAAGAAACAATCTTGGCCATTGATTTGCAGCAATAATTAACAGAAGTCACTTTCTCCATTTATCCCAAATTGGAGTGACAGAGACTTGGTCAAGAGGAGAATAAAACATGATGCATGCAAGAGGAAATAAGTTACCTTTAACTTCTGCCTTAACTTGATATGGTTTGAATTGGGTGAGTACACGTCAACCTTTCTTGTCTAACCTTATCTTTCTTTCTTCCTTGGTGAATAGCTTAAGAAGTAAACTTTCTGAATCGTCTCTGTGTTCTGACCGTATGAAAATAGGTGAACATTGCTTTGGTGGAAGCAACTTGGATAGAGTGGCTTGAGATACGAAATCGGGTTTCGGTTGGGTAGTTGACCCAACTGAATTTCTTGCTTTGTGTTATTTGGGCTTCCTTTGAATTGTCAACCCACCAGCAGGTTCAATTTGTTCCATAGTAGGCTGCAAGTATATATTGAGTGGTGGCCTGCATCAGTCAAACAAAGTAATCCAAACTAATGGGTAATTAGCGTAATAAAATAACGTTTGTCATGATCAACTAATTTAGTTAGTTTATTAACTCAACACCTGATTTGTCATACCAATGTATTAGTAAAGGGATTTAAAAACGTTAAAGTTTTCCTATGTTCTGATGAACAAGAAAGAATTACCACTTTTTGTAACTTTAAAGATCTGAATCAGCTCAGTTAAAATGCAATCTCTAACGCCTTTTTGGAAAATATGTTTTTACTGTTAGTCAATTTTGTCGCATTCTTGAATGATTCGACTGCATCTTTTGTCGATAGTAAGAAGCAGTCATTCTTAGCTTCTGCGTTTCACTTCTGAGCTTCTAACCATTAACACGGGTGTGTTTGGATTAGTGGTTCGAGTATCAAGAGCTCGTTTAATATTCCCGAAAGATTCACTGTATCCTGTGGCTGGATTTTCTTTCTCTGAACGTAAATTTGATTCTACCGTTCAACTCACGTTTACCAATTACTACGATTTTGAGCTGTTCAAGTGAATGAAGGACTAAATTAAAATAAGATGATTTTTTAGGTATTCAAATTAGATGCAATAAATACAATTAAATTTCTTGGATAATCATAGCCTTCTTGTCCTCTCTATATATAGATAGTCACACAAACAAATAAATATCATCATTTTTATCACTTTTACTTTTTTAATTCTTTCTTTTAATATATAACTATACTCAAAATCACAAGGCATAGGTGGCTGTTTCATTAATTGTTTGTCTGACGAATATTTTAGTCTGAAAATGTCTCAATTTAGTATTTCTACCGCTGTCGATGGAAGTTCAAACTGTAGTAATTTTTTTCAAAATTTTACCGAGTAGATCTGCATTCTCATAAGGGGTAATTGAACAAGAACTTACAATGACGGAGAAGGAACGCGAGCCCTTTGTTTTAAAAAAAAGGAGTGAGGGATGGGAAGGGGGGTTCTCACGCTCCTCCGGGTACTGATTACCATATCTAACTATTAACGAGATCCAATTTGAGTCGACTTAACCGGAGACGTATGGACTGCATCTGCATTGGGCTATTAAGGTAATGAACCTAAGTCAAATTTGGGACACTAACAATGGATTTTAGTTGATCTTGCATGCATTGAGGTCTTACTAGACCCAAATATATCTTGGATTAATATTCTGAGTCATTGTTATAGCATATACTATAGTATTTAATAATATTATAATACTTACAATAGTTAAAAGTTGAATATATTTATAACACATTTTTTAATTCAGATTAAAAAAATTAATTATTTCTTTTTTAGTTTTAAATATTATTTTTTAATGTAACGATATATTAAAAAAACAACAATAACTAGCATAATTAAAATAAATAATTTGAATATATACATAACACTATATATATCAAGAATTATTACATATAAAATATAATTCTTTTTCCTTTAATGACTATTTACATAATTTGTTGAACAATTTTTTTATGTTACATTTAATAAAGTAACATACAAAATACTATTGAACATGCAAAATACGTAATGAAAAAATATGTAAGTAGTTTAAACTGATTTTTTCTAGAATAAAAGCAATAGTAAGGATTATTAATTAAGTTAATTATCTATTTAAAAATTATGAAAAATTGTTTAAATAATAATAACAAATAAGATAACTATTTCTATATATTACAAATTTATAAAAAAAACTTTCCATAATAAATCAATCCTATATGGATTATACAATAATTATGTCAAAAAAATAAATAATTAATACGTTGGATATTATTATTTACGTACGAATATAATATATCTTTATCTTTATAGTAATACAAATGGGGAGCTCATTTGATGACGTGGCGCTCATACGTTGTGTCTGGGAACTTCTTTGCTTACGTGTCGTCACTAGAAATTTAGAGAATTATATTTATAAATTATAAATTATTATTTGCTTAGGTTGTTATTTTCAATTTTTAAGTTTGGGTTGTTTTACTTAGGTTGTTATTTTTTAAATTTTAAATTATTTTATTTGTTTGGATTGTTTTACCTAGGTTGTTATTTTTTAAATTTCAAATTATTTTATTTAAGTTGTTATTTTTTACATTTTAACACTATTTTTTAAAAATTTGTTAATTCTTTTTAGCATTATTTTTAAAAATTTTGTTGATTTTTTTTAAATTGCAGCTACATAAATTCTTTTAAAAAAATTTAGAGTTTTAAAAAAATTTACGTTAATTATATTTCGGTTGTTACATACTAATATTACTATAAAGATTTACGTTAATTTAGAATTTTTAAATTATTATTTGTTTAGGTTGTTATTTTCAAATTTTAAGTTTGGGTTGTTTTACTCAATTTGTTACTTTTTAAATTTTAAATTAAAGTCAACCAAATTTAAAAAAATTTAGTTGTGATGCAACTATAAAAGTATAAGTTATGAGAGATGTAAAGCACCATAATTTAAAGTACATCAATCCCTTTGTTTACATATATTCAAAATATCTCTACTTATTCCAATACCTGTTATTCACAAAATTGCTGACATCAATCCTACAATCGACAATTTGTGTGTACGTATACGAGTAACACAGTTATGGACACTACCAAGTTACGAAAATTCTCCATTGCCATACTCAATTGAGATGGTTTGGCTCAATGAAGACGTGAGTTTTCTACTAATATTTTTCTATTTTATTTTAAATTTCAATTATTTATATTTTAAATTTATTTATTTATTCCCATCTAATCGTTCTTTGATTTTTGTTCATTAATTCTAGGGAGGAAAAATACACGCCTCAATTAAGAGGGTTTTTGTGTCTCAATTCGTGAATTTACTGGAGGAAGGAATATCTTACCAAATAAGATATGTTGGTGTTGGACTCAATAAGGGTTACTTCAAGATTACACATCATGAGTATGTGGTTAATTTTAACCAACGTACTGATGTGCACAGACTTCCAGAATCGTCGAGTATCCCACGATATGGATTTAAGTCTGTGAGTTTTGACACTCTCAATGCTTCTGAGTATGATTGCACCTATTTAGTTGGTAAGTTTATTATTTTAGAAACAGTATAATTTATGTATAAATTTGATTTATTTTATTGATAATTTATTCTGTGTTTTTTTAACAAATTTATTGACAACAATTTTTTTAAAAATTATTTCAGATGTTGTTGGATATCTTAGTGGAATTGGGAATGAGAAGACTTTTGAAAAGAATGACAAATCTACAAGTATACTATTATCAAATTAGAGATTGATGATGGACAATTATCTATTTATTTTTATAAATATAAAGATTTTGATAATCTCACCTTTTTTAATTATGATTTTAACTTCTTTTATTATAAATATTTTTATTAATATTATTATCTTAACTAACATTAAGCTTAGTTAAAATTTTTTAGATTTAAAGGCACCTTTTTTAAATGCCTAAGTATTTAAATTTTTTGAAAAATCACTTTGGATTGATTTAAAAAAAGATTCAAATTTTAAAAAAAAATTATTAAAAACCATTCTTTCCTTTGGTTTGTTTCTTACGAATTTAAAATAATTAAAAATAGCTAGGTATTTTTTTTAATTCATTAGTTTTATACTCTGTGTGTGTTATCTAATATAGATTTTTTTTTCTTTATTTATCTAGCTTTATAAGATTTGAAGAACCTAGACGTAACATCGGCGAAATTCTAAATGAGGCTGCATTCTAAAAAATTTATCAAGGCAAAATCATTGAGCAGTTAAAAGAATTAGATACGGTATTTTTTTTTTTTTGAGAAAAGTTGAGAAAAAATAACTGAAATTCGTTATACATATATTATTTTTGTTTATTCATCTTATTTATTTAAAAACTCACCAAATTCAGGGAATTTAAATCACTATTTTTTTTGGAATGTTGTTTGTGTTGTCTTGGCTACTATAAGTCATATTATGGATACTCCAAACTGGTGGTACGTCCAATGTGAATGCAACAGGTCCACATATGTTTTTACAAAAATTTTCAAATGTTTAAGTTGTGGCCGTCTCCTGTTATCCATAACTCCAACGTTATTTATTTATTTTTTTAAATTAAAGTCTATGCACATAGGATTACATATTAAATAACTCTATATTTAACTTTTTTATGTTATTTTCCTTTTTAAGTAGGTACCGAATAAAACTTGGTGTCATTGATGATTCTGATTATGCATGTTTTGTAGTCTTTGACAAAGAGGCAAAACAAGTTTTGGGAAAGAGCTGTGTAGAGATACTTGATCCACTTCTATTGGTAAGATCTAACCAATATTTATTTCTAAAAACATTAGTGAAGATATTTTTATTGGTAATTTTTATATTATTTATTATTAATATATTATGTAATACCCTGCAGAAAGGAGATCTATCGGATACACCTACACTTTTGCTCAACCTAATTGATAAGACCTTTCTCTTCATCGTTGAAGTTCAAATATCTGATAATCCACATTTTTCACCTTCTTATAAAGTTAAGAAGATGACTGATAATGTGGACCTCATAAATAAATTCAAAGAGGCTCACCCTATTCAAATTGTGAGTATAATTATAAGTGTACTTTCTATTAAAAGTCAATTTATTTATTGCTTCCTTAGTCATTAGTAGTATCTAATTTATAAATAATAATTAATAATTAATTTTAATTTTAGGATGTTGACTACACCAGTGGTTTGCTTCCAATTTCAAAGACATCATCAATCATTGAAGGGGAAAAAGTAGAAGGTGCTAAGGTATTTGTTCAAAAAATAAATTTTTTGTTTGTTTGTTCTCTCAAAGTTAGATCTTAATTTTATTCAAAAAATATTAGTGAGATAAAATTAAAGGTTAGAAAGAAGTCTTTAATTTAACATGGTATTTTGTATAGAATTTGTTGCTTGAATTCTCCAATGAAGTTGTGGCCAATGATGAATCCGAATTGTTGGAAAACGCTATTGCACCAACTAAGCGACTATCCTCGGAGTCGGAAGAATCGAAGGTGGAAGGAGATACCTCAATTTCCATTAACAGTATGCTTTGCAATGACCATTAATAAGAGTTAGGTCAATCATTATCATATGTAGGGCTTTATTTGTCAAAATCAGTGTTCACCCATGAACAACTTTATGTTGCTATATCAAAAGTTAAGAGTCGCAGTGGCCTCGGAGTTTTAATTCTAGACGAAGATGGCAATCCAAAGTTATCAACAACAAATGTCGTGTTCAAATAGGTTTTTAATAATATTTAGGTAAGAATAATATTATTTTCATTTTAATAGCATGTTATGATTTACACTTTCGTACAAATATTTACTATAGATATAAGTAATTTATCTATAACTCTTTTTCCATATTTGAAATGAAATGTGTAACAAAGAATACAACATCCTAAGCCAATTGCTTTTCTAATGAAGTTAGTAAGATACTAGATTGTCGATAAATTTTTATTAGCTTTTTGATATAAATTTTAGTATAAAATTAACATGCTATTATTACAATTATATATGTTCTTATTTTTTCATGTCTCCCTCTTTATGATTCAAGAATCTTATAAACTTCAAACTCTTTTATTTATATTTTACTTTGAATAAAGATAAAACAACATATTTAACAAGTTTATTATATAACGACGATGACAGTGTTATAATAAATTTAAAAAATATATGGTTATAAAATATTTTTTTAATTTAAGTTATCAAATTTAAATATAAACCCGTGCATCGCACGGGTTTAACACTAGTATATTACTGATTATTAAGTCTATACTTAATATTTAATCCAATTTTTGGTAATTAAAATTTAACTAATCGAAATTATTAAATACTGCATATTTTACATTTAACCAACTTATTTTTTTATTGTAATTAAAAAAAGGAGTCCTTACTTAATTCTAAATTTAGATTTAAATTTGAGTACGAAAATAAGAAATATGTCAAATTTTATCTCACTAATCGGAGTTAATTTCAAGGAAGAAACATATTTTGCACACCATATATATTTTGGGATAATACGGTCATTTGATATTTTTTAACGGTAAGTATTATCAAATAAAATGGTGTAACTGATGAGCGGATAATTTGTATACTTTTTGGCATTGTTTTTAGTATGTTTTTGTTATGATCTAGTTAGTTTTTAGTATATTTTTATTAGTTTTTAGTTAAAATTCACTTTTCTGGATTTTACTATGAGTTTGTGTATTTTTCTGTGATTTCAGGTATTTTCTGGCTGAAATTGAGGGACCTGAGCAAAAATCTGATTCTGAGACCAAAAAGGACTGCAGATGCTGTTGGATTCTGACCTCCCTGCACTCGAAGTGGATTTTCTGGAGTTACAGAAGCCCAATTGGCGCGCTCTTAACGGCGTTGGAAAGTAGACATCCTGGGCTTTCCAGCAATATATGATAGTTCATACTTTGCCCAAGATTTGATGGCCCAAACCGGCGTTCAA
>NC_029775.3:84475181-84475404 GCF_000817695.3 Arachis duranensis | reverse complement strand
TAGGAGCAAAGATAAAGGCATTCTTGTTGAGGCTGATCCTGAACCTGAAAGGACCTTGAAGAGAAAGCTAAGAGAAGCCAAAGCACAACTCTCTTTAGAGCACTTGAACGAATTCTTCAAGGAAGAAGAACAAATGGCAGCTGAAAACAACAACAATGCCAACAATGCAAGGAAGGTGCTGGGTGACTTTACTGCACCTACTCCCGACTTCTATAGGAGAAGC
>NC_029775.3:84470642-84471228 GCF_000817695.3 Arachis duranensis | reverse complement strand
TATGAATCCATCACCTTTCTTAAATAAAAATGTGCTTAATTGAAAAAAGGAAAGAGTTGCATGAATTTTGAATTTTATAACAGTTTAATTATTTTGATGTGGTGGCATTATTTTTGTCTTCTGAATGTATGCTTAAACAGTGCATATGTCTTTTGAATTTGTGGTTCATGAATGTTGGCTCTTGAAAGAATGATGAAAAAGGAGACATGTTACTGAGGATCTGAAAAATCATTAAAATGATTCTTGAAACAAGAAAAAGCTATTCAAAAAAAAAAAGAGAAAAATCGAAAAAAAAACGAAAAAAATATATATATAGAGAAATAAAGAGTTGTGATCCAAGGCAAATAAGAGTGTGCTTAAGAACCCTGGACACCTCTAATTGTGGACTTTAGCAAAGCTGAGTCACAATCTGAAAAGGTTCACCCAATTATGTGTCTGTGGCATGTATGTATCCGGTGGTAATACTGGAAGACAGAGTACTTTGGGCCACGGCCAAGACTCAATAAGTAGCTATATTCAAGAATCATCATACTTAACTAGGAGAATCAATAACACTATCTGGATTCTAAGTTCCTAAAGAAGCCAA
>NC_029775.3:84424090-84469186 GCF_000817695.3 Arachis duranensis | reverse complement strand
CTCACGTAAGGTTTATTACTTGGACGACCCAGTGCACTTGCTGGTTAGTTGTGCGAAGTTGTGTAATGCCATGGTATTGAGCTACCACGTTTTTGGAGCCATTACCGGGGATTATGAGAGTTGTGAAAAAGTATTGTTCACAATTTCGCGCACCAGTAACCATTCAACCAATCTAAATAAATTAACGTAAAAATTAATTAATATAAAAATTATTTATTTTTAATGTTTTTCAATTGTAAAGTATTTATAATAATTATTATTATAAATATTTTTATTTAAAATTTAAAAAATTTTTTTACATAATTTTATATATTACTCCGTGCATGACACGAAAACATACACTAGTAACATACTATCAAAGAGTACGAAGCGTTCCAAAAACATACAATATTAAAAATGTTTCCCAATAAAAGAAACAATTTACAATTAAACAGACATGGAAAACTCATTTTCATAATTAAAATTAGTGTGCATTAAATTTATTATTAAATGTTATTAATATTATTTTCTGATCATATTATTTTTTTTATCTCGTGATGTAAAGTAAATTAAACAAAAAAATTAGCCATAAATAATATTAGTAACAAATTTTTCCATAATCTAGAAGAGTATTAAGACTGCTAAAAATGTAGTATACAAAAAACATTTTACAAATAAATGTAACAAAAAATAAACATGCAAAAAAAATTATATCATAATTCGATGTCATTAGTGAGTATGTAACAAAAAGTAATTTTAGCTAATGTTTTTGAATCGATATTTACTTGATCAAAATAAATTTTATTATAGAGTTGCTAGACATAAATTTTGTGGGCACACACTTACTTAAACCCAAAAACGTTCCCATAAAATCACTAGTTTTCTCAAAACATTTTGACAAATAACAATCTAAACACACACTATATAGTTGGTGTTTTTTTAATTTAAATACAACTTTATCATTAGCATACAAATTTATGTATTCAGCTAAACAGCTATTTTCCTAATTGGTGTTACGTTTGGCCATTGGTAAAACTCTAACCCTAAAGGAGACACGCATATACCCTTGGGTGAGGGTTAAGGAATTTAGGTTGCGAGTGTGTGGCAATGGGCACGCAAACAATTTCTGCAAGAGATCTTGTCACCATGGGAAAGTCTTCTGAACACATTTGGATGCCTCTGGTTCCGGTGAAATTCCAAAAGACCCCATTCCACAGTTTCTGTGTCCCCTTCGATGTAATGCCCAATTAAGGAAACTGATGCTTGTTGCGCCGTGTTGTGGAGATAAGAATCCATGTACAGTCCTTATTTGCAGTGGATCCTCGTCTCCTGAAAATGGGGGCGTGCGATCGTTCCACGTCGCCTTTGCCTCGGTACTTTCACGCCGAAAGCAGAGAAATCTGGAAGAAATATGGCAGGCAAAGTTGCAGAGGTGATCCCCATTGGCGATAAGGGTACATTGGTTGATGTGACTAAATCATGATGACCACTGAGTACATTGGTTAATGTGATGGTTTAGGGTGCAGTCCAAAGTTGAAAATTGCGCCTTTGGTGGAGATAACTATTTTTTTCGGCCCAATTGATCAAGTGTATTAGGTCGAACCATAAGTGTTACACAGTAGTGATGGAGTCATTCGACTCTGCTAACGTGGCATGCGGTTGAAAATTGAGAAGCAAATTTTTTTACCATTATTCTACCCAATGAAGCCTAGCAAGGGGTCCGACTATACAAATGGCAAGAGTCATATGATCTCTCACTGGGGTTATTTGGAAATTGGCACGTGGGGAGATACTTGGGAAGGCACTGCAAAATCTTTACCAGGTTCTCGTTCTCTCTCCAAACCATCTATATATAAGCTCACTCCCAAATCACTTTGGATCACAATCTACCTACCTGCACAGTCATTCTCCTTTCATAAAATTGTTGAACGCTTGGGTGTTTAGTTGCAACTTAAATTTGATGAAGTGGAGCTTCAATGATGGACCAGGAGGGGACGTTAATTGAATCGAAGGAGCCTACCGAGGAGGAAGGGTAAGTAGTTACTTTGGCGAATGCCCAAAAAATTTCCTTGCAGTTGATTTTAAAGTCGTAGCCCCAACACGTGCACGACGTAGGCCATTTAAATGTTTGATGAGGAGTAATGGGTTTCCAGAGCTAACATTGTTTTTCATCATGCAGGGTCGACCCGTCGTTGCATGTGACGCCATTAGAAAGCTCTGTGGCGGTGGTCGATGACACCAACTTGAAGTTCGGACTGTCTATCGATGTCGTAAGTAATCGAACGACTAAGGTTTAATTTCACATAGCATCTCCTTAACTATGTAACCGAGAATGTTGGTTTCATTGTGGGTCAGGCGATTGCGCCAATTGTCACGGCGGAGGTCGACCCGGAGGGATTCGTGGAGGGAGAGAAGATATTGCTGAAGCGCATATTTAATATCGTGCAGGCAAGTTGCAACCCCTTCCCAAATCTTTCGTCCGATGCGTGTACTATATCTTTAGCTAAGCATGTAGTGTGGTTGGGACTGGCATAGCCCAGCGATATATTTTTGTTGTACAGAGATGGATCTTTTTTGTTGCAACTACAGTTCATGAGGTGTTCCTGCTCTGGAAGCTTGCTGAATATGTAAAAATCCTATATAATGAACTCGACCAAGTCAGCCATGCTCATTATAGCTCTTTTAAGACATGTAAAACTTTGAAAATAGAGTGTACCCAACAATAGTAAAAAGGACACATGTTTGCCTTGTTGCAGCATTTAATGGAAAAAAATGTTGCTTGTGATAACGACTAATGAGTGTGTTCTTGTTATGGTGTTGGTTATTGCAGCGAGTGGAAGCCACAATGGTTGAAGGTGATATGAGGTTAATCGAAATTGCCAGGCGAGTGGACTGTACTCAATCAGCATTGGAGGATCTGAAGCAGATTCTTACCGCCAAGGCAGGATGCAACAGTGGGGTATGGACGCCAACATCGTCTGCTACTCTGGCCTGCCATAGCAATGTCACTAGCACGACTGTGGGTCTTTCTGAATCGCTGAGGCTTGCTACAAACCTTGGCTTCTCTCTTCCTGGACCAGACGTAGGAGGCGAACATGGAGGCTATACCCACTTGATTAGTCAAACCGAAAAGGGTAAAGGTCAGCTTGATTCTAAAGTGTGTGGCCTGTTAGACATAATAGTCCCAAATTCTCCTGGCCATGACGATGATGTCATCATCGACGAATCCTTATCTACACCTAGGCCACGTGCCCCGCACACTGTTGTTTCTTTGCAAAGTGGAGGGTTTCCTTATTGGTCCGTTAGCATGCCTAAAGTGGGAGTCAACCAGGCTCCAATCACAACTGCTCCTACCCGCACACAAAGGAACATGGTATTGTTGATTTTGTCCAACTTATAGCAATTTTATGCATAATATACTGTACAAATTGCATGCTCAAGAGTCTTTGTGTTAATAGGTCATGCCACATCTTCCAACTCACTCCCAGGTGGACACCACAAGTCAAGTATGTAACTTGTTTAGCTCAGAACTAATTCAACAAGGACCATCTAAGATCCCAAAGATGGAGGCTGGTGATATGCTGAGCAAGATCTCATCGCCGATGACATGCTACATCCCACATACACCCCCTGTAGCAACTACAGCTCTTGGAGGTGGGGCTTTCAAGCCTATACCCAGGCCATGGTCGCGGAACACACTGACAAGAAACATGGAGTCCCCAACAATGCTAATCCCGCTGGTAAGTTCATTTTCTAAATGTAACTGACTGATGTTGTGTCATGCAAGGTTTAAAATTCTAAACGGGGCATTAACATGCCAACTTCATGTGTAGGGGTACGAGATGGAGTTTCGGCCGACGATCAGCATGTCACTATCATACGATGAGACTGTCATGGCTGCCTACATATTCAAAAAGCCCAAATCCAAAGAAGATTACGAGTAAGTTTTGGTTGCTTTGTAACTATAGAATGCTTTGGTACAAAATGGGGGTTCCATGGGTTGTGACAAGTTTGGTTATTTACTGGTTAGAGAGATGTTGTACAAGTGCCTTGAGTTACAGATGCCTCGAGGGATGTTCCTGTCTCTATGCCCTAGATACGTTCCTCACACAGATGTGAGTTTTCTCCAATCATACAATCTTATTTGGAGTCCTGACATATGACCATTCTGTTCTACACTCATAAAGCAACTATTTTTTTGTCATAACAGATAGTGAACACCATTGTATGGCTTGCCTCAATTAGAGCACATCGAACCAAGCTTGTGCGTGACTGGTTCTTGCCTTCCTCATTTGCGGACCATATCCTCCAACTAAAACCCGTAGAGGCAATCCTTCAGACTTATCTGGGCCGATGGATGCCAGAAACAAATGAACTGGAGCATGTAAGGGAAAACAGTTTCGAGATATGTCATGACAATGTAATGTCTATTTTTTAACTGGCAGGAGGATTAACTAAAGTAACTTCACTTTATACTACACAGGTGTTCGTGCCGATATTGGAGCCTTCTCAAAGCTGGTACATGATGGTCCTGGATGTTAAAAAAGGTAAGGTGTTAGCGCTTGACATTTGCAGGACTGAGGAGAACAAAATCAGAAGGGAGCGGAACATGAGGACTATAGTGAGTTATTGTTGTCTGCCTGGAAAACCAATGCTTAGCTGCAATGCAATTAATTACTGATGGTAACTTAGACGATCATTTTGGTATTTATATGTCTCTCACCTTCTTGCAGCTTGTCATGCTTGGCCAGATATTTAGACTTGATAGGAACTTGCCAAGTTTCCATGTGATCTCTCCGGATCCTACTATATGGGGGGCCATAGAATACCCACCCACAGTTCCATTTCGTCCAGACAGGTACAAAAACTTTTCTCCGATAAACCCGCTAATTTAATTTTATCTTCACTTTGCTTTACCCGGCCAGATGCCTGACATTTTCTTTTGGAATATATCTCCTTTCACTATTAGGAATGATGACACTCCTATTTGGTGCTTGTATTGGCTACAACATGATGGCAACTTCAACCCTGCCTTACTTCCAAAGAAGGTAAATTCCTCCATTATCTTGCAAACCTCGGTCAGCTTCATAAAGTTTAACATGTTGACCCATCAGCTACCACCACCTTATCTAACACTAACACTCCCCTTGGTGTGAGTAGCTTAATGAAGGCAAAGTTAGAATGAGGATTGCAACAAACATTGTGAATTCAGAAACTAATCAGAACAAGCTGGAAGTCAAAGTCAACAATGAAATGGCTTGGCGCGAACTTCTTCGCACTGTTGCCTAGCTTGCGCTGTCGCCACTGAAGTCTGTGTCTTTTTGCCATGGCATACTTCTTCCCCTGCTCGTAAGTCATGACAAGTTATATCACCTTTTCTTCCCTTTGTTTTGTTAAGAATGTATGTGTTATCCTCGGCTCTTTGTGTCCGAGACAGTTGAAGTGGCTCCATGCCACATGTGTCTTATAGTTTGAATGCATTGTTAACGTAATTAGGAACAAATTTAAATGCTGCTAGTGTGTTTTGTGGAGAAACAAATTTAAATGCTGCTGTTGTGTTTTGTGGAGAAGCGTGGTTCCGCTTGTGAGCAGGAGCACCCCATCCACAATCACCTTTTGTATGAGTTGTGTCAATGTGAATGAATGCAAGTATTGGTCTCTGAATTTAGTAGAACTCTGTGGTTTTTGACCGAATACCGTGCATATCTTTCAAAACTAAAGATGCCCACATAACATGGACTCATGTTCTAAGGGTGGTTAATTTACCAATATATTTTTCCACTTTTCATTGTAAATGGTTGACCCAATTTGGAAGAGCGCAAATTCCTACACGATTTATGCAAAATATACCCATATATCAAAGCTGAATAAAAATTAAAATGACAAACCTAAAAAAATACATGTATCAGAAAACCAAACATGTGTTACTTTAATCCCATCGTCAAGGTTGATTAATAAATACATTTTCAGTTATTTAATTTTTTATGAAGTTAACAATTTATTTTTATATAATGTTAAACGTGAAATGCATCACTATCTTAAAATAATTAATTGTATTTATATAGATCACAGACCAACCGATTAAAGGTAAGAATACTAATTAAGTTGTTATTAACCATAAATATTTTTAGTAATATTTTTTTATCGCTGTAAAATTTATTTTGATGTAAAGATGTTTATGAAAATAATTATTTATTTTTAAACCAACTCACATAAACATGTTTTCAAATATGTGAATAATTAAAGTTTCACGTTGTCAATTTTAATGAAAATTTTGTTAATTAATTTAAATAAAGAAATATCATATTTTTTAACGTAGGTATTAAAAAAAATAGACTCTCACAACTTTAACTAAAAAAAAATCAAAGTCAAATATAATATGCAGTCAGAAAAAGAACTAATAGAAATATAGTCAACTTAGTTGTAAAATTTATGAAGCTAAAACATAAGATTGAACAAGCATACTTGTTCAATCCTTTTATTCAGTATTGAGTACGTACTCTATAAATTAAAATAATTACGGTAAATAATAGATTAATTCATTTGTCTTATTTTTTAATAGTTGATCTACATAAATACAATTAATTATTTTAAGATTGTAGCTTATTTCATATTTCATAAGACATAATAATGAATTAACTTAATAAAAAATTAAATAATCAAAAGCATGCATTTGATGGAAATATAATTTTATAATTTAAAATACTAAAGAATACATTTTACAAATAAAACAACTAAATTTCGTAGCCTCCTAGAAGTACCTACTTCGTTGGGGTCAGGACAAAACGGTCTTTCTCCATTTTCGCTGGCATCTCTCCATTTTCGCTGGCGTCGGGCCATGGCTATGCTCGCTGGCATCGGGCCATGGTTATGCTCCTATCATCCATTCACTTCCAATTAGCATGTGCGCCGCCGGAGATGATTACTAACATTTTGGTAAAGTTTCATGTACATGCGTATTATGGGCATCAATATGTTTTAGTTACTTATCTATGTAAAAAACCCTATTTGTTGCCATGTTATCTAACTTGATGATAGAAGAGACAATGTCTCCTTCGAGCTGCCAAAAAAATAAAGGCATTTTATAGTAAAAACTCCCGATTTAGTTGTCCTTTTATAGTGTTTCCTTTTTAACATTCCTACTCATGTACAATTGCTCAAACATTATTTAGTATTCCTTTTTTCTTTTTCCTTTTAGTTCGATATAGTTAAAAAATTATTTAGTTTTCTTATAACCACAATGAATTCTAGGTTCCTCATGTACATACATTTTACTTGTGTATAGCATGGCATTGTTGTCCCTATCTGACATATATCCAAAATATGTTGATATTTATTTTCTCTTATTTTGTCAATTAATTTCAGAATTTTTTTCCTTCATCATTCATATAATTAACTCAAATATAAAGAAGAAATGAACACGTATATATCATGTCACACGCCCACAAGTTACATTAATGTCTAATATAGTTCAAATTGCACAAATCACATCTTCTCTTATCCTTTTTTTTCTCCAATTTCATTGCTTGTTGAATTTTCTTTTTTTTTTCCTGTTCCTGTCCACCAAGCAATAATATATGTTAATCAATGATTTGGTGTCTTCATCATGGGAGCTGAAAATACCACAGTCACCTTATCGACGTTAAAATTCATCAAACACAGCACGAGGCAAGACATTAACAGGGTCACGTAAAGATAATATCGTTATTCAACCATAGTAATTATCCTATTGCTACCCCCTTAAGTTTCAGGGAATTAAACCACAATTTCCAAAAGGTTCGAAAAAGCCACCACACATGACTAGACACCCTCCAAATACCTTCTATCAGAGTCCATTTGTGTGACACACATACTGGTATTCATCGAACACATTTTAGCAATTTTCAAAAAACATGACATAACAACAATCTATAACATGATTCATAGCTTTGGCACATGCTAACGCTCCATAATGTGATTCATAACTTCATTTGGGATCAAATTAACTACACACTCCTAACTATCATCTACTACTGAAAAACCATACATCCCTCCTGAATATCATTACTGGCTTGCGAACTTTGCAATTGCTGAAAATCAGATGTACCTGGGATAGGTTTCCAAAAGGTTGCATGTCCTCTTTCTTGACCTTCTTTGCTCCGACGGACCATCTTCCTGCAACATCAACAAAAACATGTATACATGAACTCACGACGTGGATCTTTCAACCAACGCACATCATAATGTAAACTAGCTCACAACCCAGAGACACATCATACTATCGCTAACAATACCTATTGCCAAAATGGAAAGAACACATTCCCAAAGTTGCAACTCAATGCTTACCCGTTAGTGCTAACCATACCATAATACAATTATTTGGTCTTACCTAAAAAAATAATACAACTAAATGGTCTTACCAGATCAGGTTGGGCGCTAGTGCCTGCCACTTCATGAAGTCCAATGCCGATTCTCCCTGATGCACCCACACCTGGGCATCTAGTCCTTCGATGGCCCAATCCTCCGCAGCTGCTGCATTTCCTTCGCTTCCTACCAGTTGATGGAGACGCTTGATTGCTACTTCCGGTCCCTTTGGTTCTCACACGAACCGGATCCTTAACACCTCTTCCTTGCGATTCATTTGACACGGGATTGTCCGCTCGAAGTCCATACTTCATTTCCAAAGACAACGTGTCATTCACCACCTTTTACGAAATGGATTTGAAGTCCTCGTCTCTCATGCAAGCAACCCTTCCGAGCCTCTTGCACAACTGTGAGAATGCACCCAACCTAGTACGGTAAATTGTCGACGGTTCCCCAGACGGACACTGGCACTTCACCAAATCCATGTCGATCTTTCCTGTCTTCGACCACCATCGCAGCACGAGGGATTCAGGAATAACCACAACATCAAGCTGCACCAGAACAGCTACTATATGTACACATGGGAGCCCAAAAGACTCCATTCTCAAACAATGCACATGAAGGTGTTCGTTGTATTCTCGTGCTTTACTTGCCATGCCATTCCTGGTTTGCGGTACTTCTGGACATTGAAAGTTTGGCCACCTTCTACCTCAACACAACCGTTTATCCTCACCCGCACACACCGATTTAGTGACTCACGATATCTCCAAAACATCTCCCGCGTGAATAGTGTCGCACCAGACTTCTCTAACTCAATGAATTGACTTTGCAAGACCGGAGTCCCGTAGCACGAACGAAATTCCATCTCATCCTCATTGTCTCTAAGAAAATCCACACACCTCTGGAAGTTCGTCACAAATTCAATCACGCCATACCTGCTTTCCACAAACTGTCCTAGTTTGGCGTGCAAAGACTCGCACGGAGAAGTTATTCTAATCCTGGCAAAGAATCTTCCTCTAATATAAGCAGTTGCCCATGAATACTTCTTTCTGTAAAAATCTTGTACCCATTCAACTTCTCTCACGCCACACTCGTCAATCATTGCCTCCCACATCACCTCAAATTCGTCTATCTCGATGTCTGCCAACATGCAATGCTTAAAATGTTGTGTGAATCATGGGTCACAAATATTTGACGTCGCATTCCGAAGAAGATGCCACGCGCACAACCAGTGATGAGCAGTAGGAAAAATCCTTTGAATAGCTATGCGCATTGCCGAATCCCTGTCGGTGATTACCGACTTCGGTGTTACACCCCCCATGCACTCCAAAAATTGTTCAAGCACCCATACGTAAGATTCTTGTGACTCGCATGACACTAAAGCTGTGGCAAATACGCACGTCTGGTTGTGATGGTTAACCCCGAAAAATATCACTACAGGTAGATTATATTTGTTCCTCCCGTAGGTCACATCGAATGCCAGAATATCACCAAATACCCCTTAATCATACTGACTGCGCCCATCACTCCAAAACAAGTCGCACAAGTGTTGTCCAGGACCTAATTTATGCCTCTAAAACATCTTCCCATCAACACGACCAACACCTTCTTGGAACCGAATGGCCGCATTTACATCTCCATCCTACAATGCTCTTTGTCTTCTCACCTCGTTATACATATCTTGCTTCGTAAACGTGACCATGTTGAAGCCACCAAGTTGGGCTGCAAACAATTCATAGATCTTTGGAATGCTAATTCCTATATCCCGCATGCTGGTTAGGTGAGCAATCTCAACCTCTGAAATTTTCCTGTGCAATCTCAAGAAATCAACAAACTTTCCAGGCAGTAACTCATGATTGTGCTCATCGATAAATCGCGAGACATACCACTTTCCGCTACCGTCTTTCCTCTTAATCCTCATCTCGGCAACACAACCACAACGAGTTACCAATTTATGCTCCCTCTTTCTATCAGTCTTCTCCAACCATTTCTTCTCTCTGAACCCCTCTCTGTTGCAGACAAAAGTATACCTAACAATGTCTCCGACAATATTTCTTACCTTCTTTCCTTGTCTTGTTGCAAACCCCTTAATGCGACTATAGTTATTATAGAAACCTCTTGCCTCCTCAGGCGTGTTAAAGTCCATTAGAAGAATGTCTTCCAATCTAAACCCACCCATATCTATATATCCAACTGATCCCCCTGATGAGCGGATATTTTATACGCTTTTTGGGGGTAATTTCATGTAGATTTTAGTATGTTTTAGTTGGTTTTTAGTAGATTTTTATTAGTTTTTAGGCAAAAATCATATTTCTGGACTTTACTATGAGTTTGTGTGTTTTTCTGTGATTTCAGGTAATTTTTCTGGCTGAAATTGAGGGAGCTGAGCAAAAATCTAATATAGGCTGAAAAAGGACTACTGATGCTATTGGATTCTGACCTCCCTGCACTCAGAATGGATTTTTTGGAGCTACAAGAGTCCAATTGGCGCGCTCTCAATTGGGTTGGAAAGTAGACATCCAGGGCTTTCCAGCAATATATAATAGTTCATACTTTGCGCGAAGATAGACGATGTAAACAGGCGTTCAATGCCAGTTCCATGTTGCAGTTTGGCGTTCAGCGCCAGAAACAGGTTGCAAGTTGGAGTTCAACGCCAGAAACAGGTTACAATCTGGCATTCAACTCCAAAAACAGCCCAGGCACGTGAGAAGCTTAAGTCTTAGCCCCAGCACACACCAAGTGGGCCCCAGAAGTGAATTTCTGCACTATCCATCCTAGTTTACTCATTTTCTGTAAACCTAGGTTACTAGTTTAGTATTTAAACAAATTTTAGAGATTTATTTTGCATCTCATGACATTTTTAGATCTGAATTTTTATACTCTTTGACGACATGAGTCTCTAAACTCCATTGTTGGGGGTGAAGAGCTATGCAGCGTCTCGATGAATTAATGCAATTATTTCTGTTTTCCATTCAAACACACTTGTTCCTATCTAAGATGTTCATTCGCGCTTCACTATGAAGAAGGTGATAATCCATGACACTCATCACCTTCCTCAACCCATGAACGTGTGCTTGACAACCACCTCCGTTCTACATCAGATTGAATGAGTATCTCTTAGATTTCTTAATCAGAATCTTCGTGGTATAAGCTAGAATTAATGGCGGCATTCATGAGAACCCAGAAAGTCTAAACCTTGTCTGTGGTATTCCGAGTAGGATTCAATGACTGAATAGCTGTGACGAGCTTCAAACTCTGATTGTTGGGCGTGATGACAAACGCAAAAGAATCAATGGATTCTATTCCGACATGATCGAGAACCAATAGATGATTAACTGTGCTGTGACAGAGCATTTGGACCATTTTCATTGAGAGGATGGGAAGTAGCCATTGACAACGGTGACGCCCTACATACAGCTTGCCATGGAAGGAACTTTGTACTTTTGAAAGTGAAGAAGCATTATGTTACACGAATTCAAAAGACAAAGCATTTCCAAAACTCCAACATATTCTCCATTACTGCATAATAAGTATTTATTTCATGCTCTTTTATCTTTTACAATCGAGGCAAAAGAATTCTATTGGTATCCTGACTAAGATTAATAAGATAACCATAGCTTGCTTCAAACCAACAATCTCCGTGGGATTCGACCCTTACTCACGTAAGGTATTACTTGGACGACCCAGTGCACTTGCTGGTTAGTTGTGCGGATTGCAAAAGTGTGATTGCAATTTCGTGCACCAAATTTTTGGCGCCGTTGTCGGGAATTGTTCGAGTTTGGACAACTAAAAGATTATTTTGTTGCTTAGATTAGGAATAATTTATTTTTGTTGCTATAGAGTCATTAAATCTAAGTCCTTTATTTTCTTTTCAAAAAATTTTCAAAAATATTATTTTTCCTTATTAATTTTTAATTTTTATGTGAGTTTAGTTTTATATTTTGAGTTTGGTGTCAATTGCATATTTTATATTTTCCTTTAAATTTTTGAATTTGTGTTCTTTATTTTTCTTGATCTTCAAGTTGTTCTTGTTTATTTTTCTTGTTTGATCTTTGGTTTTTCCTATTTTGTGTATTTTTCGTGTTTTCCTTGTGCTTTAATTCTAAGATATTAGTTTTCAAAAATATATTTTTTATACAACATTAAAATACGTTACATTTATAGGTCAGTTGGCTAGAGCGTTGGCTTATGTTCTTGGCAATTGGGTATCTTCCTTTTAAAACTTTTTTCAAAAATAATTTTTCTTTGATTAAATCTTGTGCCAAACTTTAAGTTTGGTGTTTTCTTGTTAATCTTTCTTTAATTTTCAAAAATTTTATTGTGGTTTTCTAAAAAATTTTAAGTTTGGTGTTCTTTCTATTGTTCTTGGTGTTCTTGTGAATCTTCAAGGTGTTCTTGAGTCTTTCTTATGTTTTGATCTTAAAATTTTTAAGTTTGGTGTTCCTTGGTGTTTTCCCTCCAAAATTTTCGAAAACAAGGAACATTAGATCTAAAAATTTTTAAGTCTTGTGTCTTTTGTGTGTTTTTCTCTTTCATCATAAAATTCAAAATTCAAAAGAATATCTTTTCTAACTATTTTTAAGCCATATTTTCAACAATTTCAAAAATTTTCAAATCTTATCCTTTTAAGATTTAAAAAAAAATTATCTTTTTTGAAAATATCCTAATCACTTTCTCTCTCCTCACTTTTTCGAAAATCTTCATAAAATATTTTTTTAATTCTTTTTTTATTTTATTTTTATTTTTATTTATTTTTAATTTTATTGTCGTCTTTGTTTTATTTTATTTTATTTTATTATTTCAAAATTTTTATATATAATAAAATAAATAAAATAAATTCACATCATCTCCCTTTCTCCATTATGGACTTAAGTAGAAATGAACAGTCCAGAAGGACTCTGGGGTCATATGCTAACCCTACCACTGCTTTATACGGGAGTAGTATCTATATACCCTCAATCGGAGTCAGTAGCTTTGAGTTGAACCCTCAGCTCATTATCATGGTGCAGCAAAATTGCTAGTATTCCGGTCTTCCACAGGAAGAACCTACAAAGTTTCTGGCACAGTTTTTACAAATTGCTGACACAGTACATGATAAGGAAGTAGATTAGGATGTCTACAGATTGTTACTATTTCCATTTGCTGTAAAAGACCAAGCTAAGAGGTGGTTAAATAACCAACCTAAGGACAGCATAAAGACATGGAAACAGCTGTCAAAAAATTCCTGAATCACTATTTTCCTCCAAAACGGATGACACAGCTAAGGTTGAGCATCCAAGGCTTTAAACAAGGAGATAATGAATCCCTTTATGATGCCTGGGAGAGATACAGAGAGATGCTAAGAAAATGCCCCTCTGAAATGTTTTCAGAATGGGTGCAGTTAGACATCTTCTACTATGGGCTTACAGAGAGAGCTCTGATTTCTCTAGACCACTCAGCTGGTGGATCTATACACATGAGAAAGATAATAGAAGAAGCTCAAGAGCTTATTGATATAGTTGCCAGAAATCAGCATCTGTACCTAAGCAGTGAACCTTCCATCAATGAAGAGGCTAAAACAGTAACTGCTGAACTCAGTCCTGCAAAACAAGTTACTGAATTGAATCAGCAACTGGATTTTCTAACAAAATAGCTAGCCGAATTCAAGGAGATACTACAAGAAAAAAAGAATGGCTAATATGAACATGGAAGTACAGTTGAAGCAAACAGAACAGCAGTTATCAAAACAAATAACAGAAGAGTGCCAATCAGTTCAATTAAAAAGTGGGAAAATATTAAATACCTCACTTCAAGGCAGCAGGAAGCCAAGAAATGAGCAAACTACCCAAAATCTATCTGAGGACAGTAAGAGCCAGAGAGGAATAATTCTGGCGCTCAAACGCCAGAAAATGGGTGGGAAGCTGGTGTTGAACGCCCAAACCATGCTCAATCCTGGCGTTCAACGCCAGAAACAAGCAAGGAATTGGCGTTGAATGCCCAAAGGAAGCACAGTTCTGGCGTTCAGACGTAGAAACAGGTGAAGAGTTGGCGTCTAACGCCACTCCTGCTTCCACCCCTGGCATTCAAACGCCAGTGGAAGATCAGACACATACAAGTGCTGATAGCAACCCCTCTAAAAAGGCTTCTCAACCCACATCTGTAGGCAATAAACCTACAGCAACCAAGGTTGAGGAATACAAAACCAAAATGCCTTATCCTTAGAAACTCTACCAAGCGGAACAGGATAAGCAATTTGCCCGCTTTGCAAACAATCTCAGGACTCTTAAAATAAAGATTCCATTTGCAGAAGCACAGAGCAAATACCCTCTTATGCTAAGTTCATGAAAGAGATCTTAAGTCATAAGAAGGATTGGAGGGAAACTGAAAAAGTTTACCTCACTGAAGAATGCAGTGCAGTCATTCTGAAAAGCTTACTTGAGAAGCTTAAAGATCCCGGAAGCTTTATGATACCATGCACATTAGAGGGTACTTGTACCAAGCAAGCTCTATGTGATCTTGGGGCAAGTATCAACCTAATTCCTGCATCTATTATCAAAAAGCTTGGGTTGACTCATGAAGTTAAACCAACCCGGATATGTCTCCAACTTACTGATGGCTCCATTAAATACCCATCAAGCGTGATTGAAGACATGATTGTCAAGGTTGGGCCATTTGCCTTTTCCACTGACTTTGTGGTGCTGGAAATGGAGGAGCACAAGAGTGCAACTCTCATTCTAGGGAAGGCCTTTCCTAGCAACTGGCCGAACCCTTATTGACGTTCAAAAAGGGGAAGTAACCCTGAGAGTCAATGAGAATGAGTTCAAGTTGAATGTTGTCAAAGCTATGTAGCATCCAGACACCCCAAATGACTGCATGAGCATTGATATTATTGACTCTTTGGTAAAAGAGGTCAATATGACTGAGAGTCTCGAATCAGAGCTAGAGGATATCTTTAAAGATGTTCAGCCTGATCTGGAGGAATAAGAGAGAATAATAGAACCTATGAAAATCCCTCAGGAAGAGGAGAAACCTCCTAAACCCGAGCTCAAACCATTACCACCATCCCTGAAATATGCATTTCTGGGAGAAGGTGATACCTTCCCTGTGATCATAAGCTCTACCTTAGAGCCACAGGAAGAGGAAGCACTAATTCAAGTGCTAAGGACACACATGACAGCCCTTGGGTGGTCCATCAGTGATCTTAAGGGCATTAGTCCAGCCAGATGCATGCACAAAATCCTATTGGAGGGTGACGCTAAGCCAGTGGTTCAACCACAAAGGCGGCTAAATCCAGCCATGAAGGAGGTGGTGCAGAAGGAGGTCACTAAATTACTAGAGGCTGGGATTATTTATCCTATTTCTGATAGCCCCTGTGTAAGTCATGTCCAAGTCGTCCCTAAGAAGGGTGGCATAACAGTGGTTCATAATGAAAAAATGAACTGGTTCCTACAAGAACAATTACAGGGTGGCGTATGTGTATTGATTATCGAAGGCTCAATACAGCTACCAAAAAGGATCATTTTCCTTTACCCTTCATAGACCAGATGCTAGAAAGACTAACAGGTCATGAATACTACTGCTTCCTGGATGGATATTCAGGTTATAATCAAATTGCAGTAGATCCCCAGGATCAAGAGAAAACAGCATTCACATATCCATCTGGAGTATTTGCATACAGAAGGATGCCATTTGGTCTGTGCAATGCACCTGCAACCTTTCAAAGGTGCATGCTCTCAATTTTCTCTGATATGGTGAAAAAATTTCTTGAAGTCTTCATGGATGACTTTTCAGTATTTGGAGACTCATTCAGCTCCTGTCTTGACCATCTAGCACTTGTTCTAAAGAGGTGCCAAGAGACTAACCTGGTTTTAAATTGGGAAAAATGTCACTTTATGGTGATTGAAGGAATTGTCCTTGGACACAAAATATCGAACAAGGGAATAGAAGTGGATCAAGCTGAGGTAGAGGTAATTGAAAAATTACCACCACCTGCCAATGTTAAGGCAATCAAAAGCTTTCTGAGGCATACAGGATTTTATAGGAGGTTTATAAAGGATTTTTCAAAAATCGCCAAACCTCTGAGTAATCTGCTAGCTGCTGACACGCCATTTATCTTTGATAAAGAGTGTCTGCAGGCATTTGAAACTCTGAAAGCTAAGCTGGTCACAACACCAGTCATCTCTGCACCAGACTGGACATTACCATTTGAACTGATGTGTGATGCCAGTGACCATGCCATTGGTGCAGTGTTGGGACAAAGGCATGACAAGCTTCTGCACGTCATTTATTATGCCAGTCGTGTTCTAAATGACGCACAGAAGAACTACACAACACCAGAAAAAGAGTTACTTGCAGTGGTTTACGCCATTGACAAGTTCAGATCTTATTTAGTAGGATCAAAAGTGATTGTGTACACTGATCATGCTGCTCTTAAATATCTACTCAAAAAGTAGGATTCAAAACCCAAACCCATAAGATGGGTGTTGCTTCTACAAGAGTTTGATATAGAAATAAGAGATAGAAAAGGGACAGAAAATCAAGTAGCAGATCACCTGTCCCGAATAGAACCAGTAGAAGGGGCGTCCCTCCCTCTTACTGAGATCTCTGAAAACTTTTCGGATGAGCAACTCTTTGCCATCCAAGAAGTGCCATGGTTTGCAGACATTGAAAACTACAAGGCAGTGAGGTTCATACCCAAAGAATATAGTAGGCAGCAATCAAAGAAGTTGATCAAGGATGCAAAGTACTATCTTTGGGATGAACCATATCTCTTCAAGAGATGTGCAGATGGAGTAATCCGTAGATGTGTGCCTAAAGAAGAAGCACAGAAGATCCTCTGGCACTATCATGGATCACAGTATGGAGGACATTTTGGAAGTGAGCGAACAGCCACAAGAGTCCTCCAATGTGGCTTCTACTGGCCTACTCTCTATAAAGACTCCCGAGTGTTTGTACTTAATTGTGATAGTTGCCAAAGATCTGGCAATTTGCCTCACAGTTATACCATGCCTCAACAAGGGATCTTGGAGATTGAGTTATTTGATGTATGGGGTATTGACTTCATGGGGCCTTTCCCACCATCATACTCAAACACTTATATTCTGGTGGCAGTGGATTATGTATCCAAATGGGTGGAAGCTATTGCAACACCCACTAACGATACTAAGACAGTGCTAAAATTCTTCCAAAAACACATCTTCAGCAGATTTGGTGTCCCTAGAGTACTAATCAGTGATGGGGGCACTCATTTCTGCAATAAACAGCTTTACTCTGCTTTGGTTTGATATGGAGTTAGCCACAGGGTGGCCACTCCATATCATCCACAGACAAATGGGCAAGCTGAAGTCTCTAATAGAGAACTTAAAAGAATCCTGGACAAACTGTGATTAACCGTAGAAGGGATTGGACAAGAAGCTTGGATGATGCTCTATAGGCATACAGAACAGCATTCAAGACTCCTATAGGAACTTCTCCATACCAGCTCGTGTATGGAAAAGCTTGTCACTTGCCAGTGGAACTGGAATATAAGGCCTACTAGGCAACCAGATTCCTAAACCTTGATGCCAAGTTAGCTGGAAAAAAATGATTGCTCCAGTTAAATGAGCTAGAGGAATTTAGACTCAATACTTTTGAGAATGCAAAAATTTACAAAGAGAAAGCAAAAAGATGGCATGACAAGAAGCTGTCATCCAGAGTCTTTGAGCCAGAGCAGAAATTTCTGTTGTTTAATTCTAAGCTCAGATTATTTCCCAGAAAATTGAAGTCCCGGTGGAGAGGTCCATGTGTGATTACAAGTGTGTCACCATATGGATACGTGGAGCTTCAGGATAATGATTCTAATAAAAAGTTCATTGTTAATGGACAAAGAGTCAAACATTATCTTGAAGGCAATTTTGAGCAAGAATGCTCAAAACTGAGACTTGATTAAAGCTCAGTAATAGTCCAGCTAAAGACAATAAAGAAGCGCTTGCTGGAAGGCAACCCAGCCATTTACAAAGTTTATTTGTTAATTAATTGATTTTTACAGGTATATGTCAATTATCTTCAAGGTAAAATAGCAATTGCTTGAGTTCACAGAGTTACAGAAGGATTCAGAGGATAAAAACAGCAAAAAGAAGCTCATTGTGCGAAAAAGCCAGTAAGAGCTATTTTGGGCGTTAAACGCCCAAAAGAAGCATCTACTGGGCGTTCAACGCCAGAAAGAAGCATCTTCTGGGCGTTGAACGCCAGAGAGAAGCACCTTCTGGGCGTTGAACGCCAGATTTTCAGCGTCTTGGGCATTCAGAAAAACGCCCAGTGACAAGGGAGTTCCTAGCGATCAACGCCAGCTAGAAGCAACAGCTGGCCGTTGAACACCCAGGAGAAGCTACACATGGGCGTTAAACACCCAAAACATGCAGCGTTTGGGCGTTTAACGCCGGGATTGTGGGGAGGAGGTAAATTCGTTTTCACTTCAAATTTTTTCCAATTTTCATGTTTCAATTCATGATTTCTTGCATAAACATATTACAAACTCTCATGTTTCAACTTCAATTCCAAAATTTTTTTTTTCCTAAACATGTTTCTTAATTTTTCTTCAATATCTTTTCAAACCTTTTTCAAAACTCAATTATCTTTTTGAATTTTTTTCAAATCTTTTTAATTTTTTCTGAATTCTTTTTCAAACTCATCATATTATCTTTTTGAATTCAAAGTTATCCTTTTTAAAATCTCATCATATCTTTTGAATTTTCGAAATTGCCCCTCCTTCTATTCCTCTCATTTCCTTTCTTTTGCTTGAGGACAAGCAAACCTCTAAGTTTGGTGTGTTTTTCCGTGATCACTGAGCTAAAACTCATCAAGATCATTGCACCTAAGGGAAAACAAACTACTTCAAGAGGTAAGAAAGAGAATATTCCAAAACCACTGTGGAATTAAGATAAGTTCTTAACCAAAGAACATACAGACCATTACCACAAAATAATGGGTCTGAGATCAGTGATCCCGGAAGTTAAATTCGATCTGAAAGAAGACAAATATCCGGAAAAAATTCGATCTGAAAGAAGACGAATATCCGGATATACAGGAGCTGAAGTGCCAGAAGCTGTCTCTTGAAGGACCAGACACCCCACAAGTTGAAGGAGCACCCATCATCTCCCAAACCAAAGGTTGTTGAGTCCTAATCTTAAACTTAACTCTGTGATAATTGTTCTTATTAGGAATTTACCTTAGAAGTTATATATTAGTAGTAGTCATTAGTATCTCTATTTTGATTTTATCTCCAATTAAGCCATAATTTATTTCTTCTCATCATCATCAAACATGAATAAAATAGTAGATTTTTAGAATAAAGAGGCAATATTTTTCGAGTTTTTAATAAGGAAAATTCTAATTATTCAGATGTGGTGGCAATACTTTTTATCTTCTGAATGAATGCTTGAACAGTGCATATTTTTTATATAGAATTTTATGAATATTAAAATTGTTGGCTCTTGAAAGAATAATGAACAAGAGAAATATTATTGATGATCTGAAAAATCATGAAATTGATTCTTGAAGCAAGAAAAAGCAGTGAAAAAAAAGTGGCAAAAAAAAAGGAAATCACTAGATAAAGAAAAAGAAAAGCCAATAACCCTTAAAACCAAAAGGCAAGGGTGAAAAGGATCCAAGGCTTTGAGCATTAATGGATATGAGGGCCCAAGGAAATAAATCCAGGCCTAAGCGGCTAATCAAGCTGTCCCTAACCATGTGCTTGTGGCATGCAGGTCCAAGTGAAAAGCTTGAGACTGAGTGGTTAAAGTCGTGATCCAAAGCAAAAGAGTGTGCTTAAGAACTCTGGACACCTCTAATTGGGGACTTTAGCAAAGCTAAGTCACAATCTGAAAAGGTTCACCCAGTTATGTGTCTGTGGCATTTATGTATCCGGTGGTAATACTAGAAAACAAAGTGCTTAGGGCCACGGCCAAGACTCATCAAGTAACTGTGTTCAAGAATCAACATACTAAACTAGGAGAATCAATAATACTATCTGAATTCTAAGTTCCTATGGATGCCAATCATTCTGGATTTCAAAGGATAAAGTGAGATGCCAAAACTGTTCAGAAGCAAAAAGCTACTAGTCCTGCTCATCTAATTAGAATCTGAGCTTCACTTGAAACTCTGAGATATTATTGCTTCTTAATTTCTTTTTATCCTACTTTATTTATCTAGTTGTTTGAGGACAAGCAACAGTTTAAGATTGGTGTTGTGATGAGCGGATATTTTATACGCTTTTTGGGGGTAATTTCATGTAGATTTTAGTATGTTTTAGTTGATTTTTAGTAGATTTTTATTAGTTTTTAGGCAAAAATCATATTTCTGGACTTTACTATGAGTTTGTGTGTTTTTCTATGATTTCAGGTATTTTTCTGGCTGAAATTGAGGGAGCTGAGCAAAAATCTGATTTAGGCTGAAAAAGGACTACTGATGCTGTTGGATTCTGACCTCCTTGCACTCGGAATGGATTTTTTTGAGCTACAAGAGTCCAATTGGCGCGCTCTCAATTGGGTTGGAAAGTATACATCCAGGGTTTTCCAACAATATATAATAGTCCATACTTTGCGTGAAGATAAACTGGCGTTCAACTCCAGTTCCATGTTGCAGTTTGGCGTTCAGCGCCAGAAACAGGTTGCAAGTTGGAGTTCAATGCCAAAAACAGGTTACAACCTGGCGTTCAACTCCAGAAACAGCCCAGGCACGTGAGAAGCTTAAGTCTCAGCCCCAGCACACACCAAGTGGGCCCCAGAAGTGAATTTCTGCACTATCCATCCTAGTTTACTCATTTTCTGTAAACCTAGGTTACTAGTTTAGTATTTAAACAACTTTTAGAGATTTATTTTGCATCTCATGACATTTTTAGATCTGAATTTTTATACTCTTTGACGACATGAGTCTCTAAACTCCATTGTTGGGGGTGAAGAGCTATGCAGCGTCTCGATGAATTAATGCAATTATTTCTGTTTTCCATTCAAACACACTTGTTCCTATCTAAGATGTTCATTCGTGCTTCACTATGAAGAAGGTGATAATCCATGACACTCATCACCTTCCTCAACCCATGAACGTGTGCTTGACAACCACCTCCGTTCTACATCAGATTGAATGAGTATCTCTTAGATTTCTTAATCAGAATCTTCGTGGTATAAGCTAGAATTGATGGCAGCATTCATGAGAATCTGGAAAGTCTAAACCTTATCTGTGGTATTCCGAGTAGGATTCAAGGATTGAATGGCTGTGACGAGCTTCAAACTCGCGATTGTTGGGCGTGATGACAAACGCAAAAGAATCAATGGATTCTATTCCGACATGATCGAGAACCAACAGATGATTAGCCGTGCTGTGACAGAGCATTTGAACCATTTTCACTGAGAGGATGGGAAGTAGCCATTGACAACGGTGACGCCCTACATACAGCTTGCTGTGGAAGGAACTTTGCACTTTTGAAAGTGAGGAAGCATTATGTTACACGAATTCAGAAGACAAAGCATCTCCAAAACTCCAACATATTCTCCATTACTGCATAATAAGTATTTATTTCATGCTCTTTTATCTTTTACAATCGAGGTGTTCCGAGGGTTACATGAAACTGTAGGCCGATCTCGGTCGAGATCTTCTGTGTTGGTCGGAGCCAACGTGTCCAGCGGGTGTATAGCGGCCGGAGTTGGTGTGTCCGACTTGTTGGACTTGGTGGTGCTGCTGATCCTTCGTCTTCGGAGGGTGGGGGTACCTGCAAGGAACTCCGATGCTTAAGTTAGCAAGGGTGTTAAGCAGGTATTGAGTAGAATCAGAGTATGAGTTATACTTGGGTGCTCCAGTGTATTTATAATGGTGTGGAGTGACCTTTTTGGATAAGATAAGTTAGTTATCTCATCTTATCTTATCTTTTGAGTGAGGTCATCTTATCTTCAAGGGAACCGCCCTTCTTTTGTAGGCTTGGGTTGCCTTAGGATCTGGGGCGTGTTCCTCTATTTGGGCCCTTTGTTTGGGCTTTCTCGTGACTTGGCCGAGCTCTTTAAGAAGAGGTCGAATTGTCCTGATCTGAAGAGGTCGGTCGCTTTGTCTGTAGAACATCCCGGGTCGGTCAACTCGACCCAGGATATGAACAGTGCCCCTGCTGGAGCTCGGTTTTCTTTTTGAGATCGAGTCCTTAACTTCAGTCTTTCTTTGGTGAAGCCGAACTCAAGCATTTTGTCGACTCCTTTGCAGCAGCTTTGAATGTAGAACGTTTCTTCTAAAAGACGCGCGCTTTTATATCGGCGCTTTTTTGGGAACGTGCGAGGGTTTAATGCCCTCTTTAATTTGAGCATTAATTGCCCCGTTTCCCTTTGGTTCTTTACTTTGATTTTGAAAACCCAGAAACGGTTTTTTTCCTTTAGCCTTTTCGTAACTTCTTTTCTCTGCTTTCTTTGCTTTATGTTCTTTTGTTTGCGCTTCTGCTTTCTCTTGGAGTCCGTAGTTTTCATGTTTTCTCTTCTGTGATATTGCTCTTTGTTCGCATTTTTTGCTTGTGAGAGGGCGTCCAGATTTCGTCTCCATCTTCAATTTCCTCGAAGCTTGCTGTTTTTTTCCTGGTAAGTACTGGCTTTCTTGTAGCTTCGTTTTTCAATTTGTGGTGCAGCTTCGATTTTGCACATTTGAAAGTTTGAATCTTTCGAAGTCTTGTATTTGCTTGTCACTGTAACCTGTTCTTCCTGTCTTTCTTTTATGCATTGTTTTGGCTTTTCCGTTGAGGCTTTCTAGGGTTTTATTGTCGTTTTTGGTTTTTTCCTGATACTTGATAGAAATCTGCGTCTGTTCCTCGCTTTGCTTGAAGATTTGCTTTTTGTCTGATTTTTGAGAAAAGGTTGCACCTTTAATGGTCTCTGCTTGACGTGTTTGCAACAATTTTTTGTATTTCTCCTTGCAGAAAGGTGTTTTGCTGTTTTTTGGACTTCTTTTTGAGATATGCTGGGATGTAAGCTTTGTAGATTGATTTCTGGAAACCTTACTTTGTTACTGCCTCCAAGGGATGCCCCAGGACTTTTGGTTTGAGTCTTGGGGTTTTCCTTTTCTTTGTTCCATCGCCTGAGAAGTATTGACCAAGTTGTTTTCTCCCTTTGTTCGAGATGTTTGTGGTAACCCCATCTTCTTTTCTTACTTGTAGGGTTAGTTGGCCTCATGTCTTCTCGCAATAACATTGTAGAGATGTCTTCCAGAGTTTCCGAGGGGATGTCTGATTGGCTGGACTCCCTTGTTTTGTTGTGTGTTTCTATTGTGGATGCTGAATTTTGCACAGAGCTGAGGAAGCGCCATAGGATTTGTGGTATCAATGCCCGTGAAGAGGATTACGAGCTTGTTGCTCCTGATTCTGATGAGAGAGTTTGTTTTTCGACTTCCATTGAGAGGGAGCGTCCCTTATTCTATGCCTATGAATATTTCTTCAGCCAGTTGAACGTTACCTTTCCTTTTACTGCTTTTGAGACCGACCTGTTGTGGTCATGTAATATTGCTCCATCCCAGCTTCACCCCAATTCCTGGGGTTTTATTAAAATTTTTCAACTTCTCTGCTGTGAATTAGATGTAACACCTTCCCAGACTCTTTTTCTTTATTTGTTTATTTCCGCCAAGCCTGGCAGTTCTTCAAAAAAGAAAGCTTCTTGGGTTTCCTTTAGGTCCGCCCAGGGCCACAAAGTTTTTGCTATGTATGATGAGTCCTTCAAGGACTTCAAGAATTACTTCTTTAAGGTTCGTGCTGTCGAGGGGGCCCGCCCCTTTTTTCTTGATGAAAATGATGAGCCTTCTTTTCCTCTAGAGTGGTAGAGGGATGTGAGAGTATCCCGTTATACCTGGGAGATGCTTGATGATGTTGAGCGTGCCTTTGTTATTGTTCTTGAGGATCTGTGGGGGAAACCACCCCATCTTGATACAAAAAGGTTTTTGAATGACCCGTCCTTGGTTCGGACTGTTTTGGGTATTTGTCTGACTTGTCTCTTATACTTGTTTCTTAGTTTTTTCTTCCCTTTGTTGTGACCATAACTCTTAGCTGTGGCTAATTCTGTATTTGCAGAGATGTCTAAGAACAACGACTCCATGAAGGCCTTTAAAAGGGCAAAGAAGCCAACTGCTGCTCTGAACATCTCGGCCAAAGTGACCAGCGAGGGATCTTCTCAGGTCCCAGTGAAGCCTCCTGTGCCGAGTTCTCACAGGCCGAAGAAAGTAATTCCTACTCCTCGGTTTCATCAGGTTGATCCTCCTCAGACTTCTGTCGTTGCTTTTGGCGTCCCACCCTTGAAAAAGCAAAAAACGTCCGAGCCCTTTAACCTGGATGCCCCAGACTTTGATGCTATCGAGTTTTTTGACCAACAAATTGCCCCCTATGGTGGGCTTTCTATGGACGACGTGTCTCTTCTTTAGCATCTGGATTTTATCACCAAAAGTAGTGTAAAGATGGCTCATATGGGTGCGGCTATTTTCCGAACAGTTCAGGGGATCCCGATTCATGCCACAAAATCCTTCATGGAGGAGGCCAAGTCAGAGTTTGATCGGATCAAGGGTCTGAAGGATGAGTTGGAGGTGAAGTTGGCGAAGGTGGAGATGGAGCTGGAGGGTGAGAAGGCCAGCTCTATTGCCTTGGCTGCTTCTTTGAAGTTGGCTGAGGACATGGCGCTGAAGCATAAGGATAGCTATGTCTCGGCTTATAGGGAATTGATGCATCTCCGGGATGATTTGGAAACTGCTCGGATTAATGATGGTGAGCTTCAGGGTCACCTTGTGGGTAGCGTAACTGTCGCCTCCGAGAACCTGATGGAGCAGTTCCGGATTGTTGCTCTTGATGCCGACTTGACTATCCTCATCCTGGACAATGTTGTGAGGGATGGTAAGATTGTCCCTGATGACCAGGATGATGATGAGGCTGACCCTCCCCCAGTGCCTTCTCTTAAAGTGTCGACCTCCTCAGTTCCTCCCGTTACGTCCGATCCGGATTGCCAAATTCTGAACCGGGATGATGGAACTGTAGATGCTGTGCCTATTCAGACTTGCCCTCCTTCTCCCTGTACTGATGCTGCCGGGAAGGCTCCAGATCTTGGTTGATTTCCTTTAAGTATTTGTGTAAATAGCCCGGTTTGTGGGCTTTGAACTCTTTTTTGTGAATGATGTTTTATTAACTGTTGATACTCCAGTTGCTATTTTTAGCAACTTTATTTTGAAAACAAAATGGTTTCTCTGAGGTTGATTTTGGTGGCCTCTTGAAGCTTTATCATACTATGCTTTCATTGTGCTTTAGTAGGGTATCTGTTGGAGTCTTGCTGCTTGGCCTCTTTAGATTGTTTTCGTACTTATTGTTTGTAGTTGGATCCCTTTGGTCCGACTTTTTAATGTCGGCCAGTCTTTTTTAAGTTATTATATAGCAATCCATAAGACCTCGTCAGGTTCTTTTTGGGATCACTTTCGATTACATCTTACATTATTTTGTGTTCATCTTTTGCCGATTTGTAGATTGTGGTTTCTGTCCTGGTTTAATCGACCTTTAGGTGAATCGCGTTTTCACCTTTGTCGGTCGATTATTCCTATCAAGATCGTACAGTGAATCTGTTCTTCACTTTCTGTTCGATCCGTTGCTTTATAATCAGACGATGAATGCTTCAGATTAATGCGTCTTGAGAACTTGTAGAATATCTTAAATGTATTTTATTTAAAGAAAGTGCAAATATATACAGGCGGGAGTTTTTCATACCCTTAAGTCGGATTAAATCTCAATCTTGACGCCTCATTAAAAATCCTTTTCAGAAAAAAGAGTGCATCTTGTGATGAGACCTTTATCTAACTATAGTACCTTCTTAGGTTACAGGCGTGCCATGATCTGGGGAGTTCTCGTCCCTCGAGTTCGGACAGTCTATAGTAGCCCTTCCCAAGTACCTTTGTGACTCGGTAGGGTCCTTTCCAGTTGGCTGCCAGTTTTCCTTCTCCGGGTCGAGTTGTTCCAATATCATTTCGGATTAAGATGGGATCATTCTCAGCGAAACCTCTTGGCACTACCTTTTGATTGTATCTGGAAGCCATTCACCGTTTTAGTGCTTCTTCTCTGATCCGAGCTCTCTCTTGGATTTCCGGAAGTAGGTCGAGCTCTTCTCTTTGAAGTTGAGAGTTGGTTTGTTCATTGTAGTGGACTATTCGGGGAGACCTTCCTCAACTTCTATTGGAATCATTGCCTCCACTCCGTATGCTAATCGAAATGGGATTCATTCGTAGTGGAATGTGGAGTTGTTCGATACGCCCATAGGACTTGTGGAAGTTCCTTGGCCCAAGCTACCTTTACTTCTTGTAGTCTCCGTTTCAGCCCAGCCAATATGACTTTGTTGGCTGCTTCGGCTTGTCCATTAGCTTGGGGATGTTCGACAGAGGTGAACTGGTGTTTTATGTTCAAGTCGGCCACTAATTTTCTGAAGCCTGCATCTGTGAATTGGGTGCCATTATCTGTGGTGATGGAGTATGGAATCCCGAACCTGGTAATAATGTTCCTATATAGGAATTTCCGACTTCTTTGAGCAGTGGCATTGGCTAGGGGTTCTGCCTCGATCCATTTTGTGAAGTAATCTACCCCTACTATGAGGAATTTGACTTGTCCCGATCCTTGGGGAAAGGGTCCGAGAAGATCGAGTCCCCACTTTGCAAATGGCCAGGGTGAGGTTACGCTGATGAGCTTTTCCGGCGGGGCGATGTGAAAGTTGGCATGCTTCTGACATGGTGGACATGCCTTTACAAATTTGGTAGCTTTCTTTTGTAGAGTTGGCCAATAGAATCCCGCTCGGAGTACCTTTTTGGTGAGAGCTTGCGCTCCGAGATGATTGCCACAAATGCCGTTGTGAACTTCCTCAAAGACTTCCTTTGTATTGGAAGTCGGTACGCATTTTAACAATGGTGTCAAGATTTCTCTTTTGTATAGGGTGTTGTTTACGATAGTGTAGTACTGTGCCTCCCTTTTTAACCTCTTTGCCTCCTTTTCGTCTGTGGGGAGCGCTTCTGTTTTGAGGTAATTAATTATGGGAGTCATCCATCCTTGATCCCGACCTGTTATGGCTAGGATTTTTTCTTCTTCCGATATTGATGGGTTCTGTAGTATTTCTTGGATGAGGCTTCTATTGTTGCCCCCTGGTTTGGTGCTGGCTAGTTTTGAGAGTGCGTCAGCTCGGGCATTTTGCTCTCGGGGTATGTGGCAGATCCTATATTCCCTGAGTTGTCCGAGCTGTTCTTTGGTTTTATCCAAATATTTTTTCATGGTAGGATCTTTGGCTTGGTAGCTTCCTGTTATTTGCGAGGTAATGACTTGTGAGTCACTGTAGATGTTAAGTTTCTGAGCTCCAACTTCTCTGACCAGCTTCAAACCAGTTAATAACGCTTCATATTTCGCTTGGTTGTTTGAGGCCGAAAATCTGAATTTCAGGGAAAGCTCAAGGTGGGTTCCTTGGTTGCTTTCGATTATCACACCTGCACCGCTTCTAGTTTTATTCAAGGAACCGTCCACGTATATGTTCCACTCTATGGGGATTTCTGTGGTGTCCGTGAATTCTGCAATGAAGTCGGCTAGGTATTGTGATTTGATGGCTGTCCGCGCCTCGTATTGGAGGTCGAACTCGGACAACTCGATTGCCCACTGTAGGATTCTTCCTGCTAGATCTGTTTTCTGCAGTATCTCTTTTATGGGCTGGTTGGTCCGAACTTTGATGGTGTGCGCTTGGAAGTATGGGCGAAGTCGTCGGGATGCGAGTATCAGAGCGTAGGCAAACTTTTCTATTTTCTGGTAGTTCATCTCTGACCTCTGTAGTGCTTTACTAATGAAGTAGACGGGTTGTTGTCCGCCTTCGTCTTCTCTAATTAGTGCTGAGGCTATTGCCTGACTTCCTACTGCGAGGTACAGTATGAGTGGTTCTCCCTCTCGTGGTCGAGATAGGATGGGGGGTTGTCCCAAGAATTCTTTAAAGTCTCGGAAGGCTTGTTCACATTCCGTTATCCACTCGAAGTTCTTTCCCTTCCTTAAGGTAGCGTAGAAGGGGAGGGATCTTATTGCTGACCCTGCTAGGAATATGGACAAGGCCGTCAATCTTCCATTGAGTTGTTGTACCTCTTTGACGCAGGTTGGGCTTTTCATGTTGAGTATGGCCTGGCATTTATTTGGATTTGCCTCGATTCCTCTTTGTGTGAGCATAAAGCCCAAAAATTTACCTGCCTCCACTGCGAAGGTGCATTTAGCCGGGTTAAGTCGCATGTCGTGCTTTCGTATGGTGTCGAACACTTGAACCAAGTCGGTTAGTAATGTTTCTTCACTTTGTGTCTTTATCAACATGTCGTCCACATAGACCTCCATGATTTTCCCGATGTGGTTTGAGAAGACTTTATTCATTAGCCTTTGATAAGTGGCTCCCGCGTTCTTAAGGCCGAAAGGTATTACGATGTAGCAATAATTTGCTTTTGGTGTGAGAAACGAGATTTTTTATTGATCCGGTGGATACATTGGGATCTGGTTGTACCCCGAGTATGCGTCCATGAACGAGAGATACTTATATCCCGATGAGGCATCTACTAGAGCGTCGATGCTTGGGAGTGGATAAGGGTCTTTTGGGCAGGCTTTGTTGAGGTCGGTGTAGTCAGTGCACATTCGCCACTTCCCATTTGACTTTCTCACCAAGACGATGTTTGCTAGCCATAGCGGGTATTTAACTTCTCTTATGAATCCTGCATATAGTAGTGCTTGTACTTGCTCTTCTACAGCTTGAGACCGTTCTGGCTTGAGTTTTCTTCGTCTTTGTTGTACCGGCCGAGATCCCGGGTAGACTGCCAACTTGTGGTTCATTAGTTTGGGATCTATGCCTGGCATGTCGGCAGCTTTCCATGTGAAGAGATCGACGTTATCTCGTAGGAACCGTATTAGTGATTCCTTTGCGTCTCCTTTCAGGATTGTGCCAATATTAGTTGTTTTATTCGAGGTATCCCCGATCTAGACTCTTTCTATTTCTCCCTCGGGTCGTGGGCGGAGTTCTTCTCGTCTCTGAATTCCGCCGAGTTCGATTGTGTGGAACTCTCCTCCTTCACCTCGGAGGTTTAGTCTTTCGTTATAACAGCGACGTGCCATCTTTTGGTCTGCTTTATTGTAGCTATCCCTTCTGCGGTTGGGAATTTCATACATAGATGTGGAGTTGAAACTATTGCGCCGAGTTGATTTAACATTGTCCGACCTATTAATGCATTGTAGGCTGAGCTTACGTCGACTACGATATAATCTATCTTGAGTGTTCTGGATTGGTTCCCCTTTCCGAAGGTTGTATGTAACGATACGTATCCCAGTGGTCGTACTGGGGTATCCCCAAGTCCGAACAGGCTGTTCGGGTATGCTCTTAGCTCTTTTTCTTCTAAGCCGAGCTTGTCGAAGGCGGTTTTGAATAAGATGTCGACAGAGCTTCCTTGGTCAATTAATGTACGATGGAGGTTGGCGTTTGCCAATATAATTGTGATGACCATGGGGTCGTCGTGTCTTGAGATGATTCCGGATGCATCTTCTTTGGTAAATGTGATTGCTGGGATGTCTGGTGTCTCCTTCTTTCCTTCAACATGGTATACTTCTTTGAGGTGTCGCTTGCGGGATGATTTGGAGCGTGTATCATGTGGACGTGTCTCTCCGGTGTGCGGGGGGTGATCGTTCAGACTGTCCGACATCTTCATCCCTTCTTCTTTTTCTTGGTTCTTCGTCCCGATTAGCCAAGAACCGATCTAGTTTTCCTTCTCTTACTAATTTCTCTATGACGTTTTTCAAGTCAAAGCATTCGTTGGTGGAATGTCCTCGGACTCGGTGATACTCACAGTATTCATTCCGATTTCCTCCTCCCTTTTTGCCTTTGAGTGGCCGAGCTGGGAGTTTTTTTTCCGTATGGCAGACCTCTTTGTAAACATCTACCAAGGATACCCTAAGAGGGGTGTAGTTATGATATTTTTTTATTTTCTCCCCGGAGCGATCTTCCTTCTTCTTGGATTCTTTATCTTTATCTCGGTAGGCAAAATCGAACCTCGAGGCTTCCCCAAGTCGAGAATTCTCCTTCATGTTAATGTACTTCTGCGCCCGTTCTTGTACTTCGTCTAGGGATGCTGGGGACTTCTTTGATATAGATTGGCTAAATGGTCCTTCTCGTAGGCCGTTGATGAGGCCCATGATGGCAGCTTCTGTTGGTAGATTTTGTATGTCCATGCATGTTTTGTTGAATCTTTCCATGTAGTTACGAAGACTCTCCCAATCTCCTTGCTTGATTCCTAGTAGGCTGGGTGCATGTTTGGCTTTGTCCTTTTGTATGGAAAATCTGGTCAGGAACTTTTTGGCCAGGTCGTCAAAACTCGAGATGGATTTTGGAGGTAGGCTGTCGAACCATCTAATGACTGTCTTGGTAAGAGTTGTTGGAAAGGCTTTGCAGCGAACTGCATCTGAGGCGTCAGTGAGGTACATCCTACTTCTGAAGTTGCTGAGATGGTGGTTAGGGTCCGAGGTGTCGTCGTACAGAATCATATCCGGAAGTTTGAAATCTTTTGGAATTTTGGTTTTCATAATGTCCCTGGTGAATGGATCTTGATCTCTGTGAGAGCTATCCTCTGGGTGGATCGAGTAGCTTTAGTTTTGAGATCAGCTTCGAGTTTCATAAGCTTATCTTCTAATTCTGGCGCCGCCTTATCTCCCGATGTAAATCCTCTTGTTTTTCGCGTTGGTGTTGGGCTTCTTTCTCAAGTTGCTTTAATCAATCTTGAAGTGCTTCTATCACTCCCGGATTTGATGAATTTTTGTCTCCATTGAATTCTGGAGTATTTTTAAGTATAGCATCCATGTTCTTGTGCGGTGTTCTATCTTCCAAACCTAAGTCGTGGTCGTTGTCATGGTTGTCCGCCATGGTGTTGGGTTGACTTCCAGGTTCCCCGGCAACGGCGCCAATATTCCGAGGGTTACCTGAAACTGTAGGCCGATCTCGGTCGAGATCTTCTGTGTTGGTCGGAGCCGACGTGTCCAGCGGGTGTATAGCGGCCGGAGCTGGTGTGTCTGACTTGTTAGACTTGGTGGTGCTGCTGATCCTTCGTCCCCGGAGGGTGGAGGGTACCTGCAAGGAACTCCGATGCTTAAGTTAGCAATGGTATTAAGCAGTTATTGAGTAGAATAGAGTATGAGTTATACCTGGGTGCTCCAGTGTATTTATAATGGTGTGGAGTGATCTTTTTGGATAAGATAAGTTAGTTATCTTATCTTATCTTATCTTTTGAATGAGGTCATCTTATCTTCAAGGGAACCGCCCTTCTTTTGTAGGCTTGGGCTGCCTTAGGATCTGGGGCGTGTTCCTCTATTTGGACCCTTTGTTTGGGCTTTCTCGTGACTTGGCCGAGCTCTTTAAGAAGAGGTCGGATTGTCCTAACCTGAAGAGGTCAGTCGCTTTGTCTGTAGAACATCCTGGGTCGGTCAACTCGACCCAGGATATGAACACGAGGCTAAATAATCCTATTGATATCCTGACTAAAATTAATAAGATAACCATAGCTTGCTTCAAACCAACAATCTCTGTGGGATTCGACCCTTACTCACGTAAAGTATTACTTGGACGACCTAATGCACTTGCTGGTTAGTTGTGCGGATTGCAAAAGTGTGATTGCAATTTCGTGCACCAGCCCTCCCATTATCGCACTCCAAATCTCCAACCCCAACTTCACCGTCAGTGCCCAGGTCAAACAACGCTTCCTGCAAAAAAGCTCAACAAGACCATGATGGCATAACCAAACATACGTCACAAACTTGGCAAATATTTTGGTGGAGCTCCTGTGCAAAGGTCCATCAAATGAAGTTGAATAAAATATTTGTATGTCGACAAAAAAACCACTTAAGAATTGATAAACGACTCCTTCTATTTCATGGTTGCAACTCTCAGCATAGTCTATTTTATCCACACACTCCACAAATTGCATATGTGATTCAAATTTACTCGTCCATGAATATTAATTTAGTTAAATTCATGAATACGACACAAAGTTAATGAGAGACCGGTTTATTTATTAATGCTCTCAATTATTTCACGTCTTATAGTCATTCTTTTTACATGACCTTGATGTACGATATAAGCAAAAAAATTTATAATTCATGGATACACAACACATAACACTCATTCTTTTAAAAAATTCTAATGTACAAAATCCACAATTCACTGACATAGAATTACACATTATGCTCATGTTATACATTATGCTCATGTTATAAAAAGCTGAAGGCAAAGTTACTCTCAATCATGTCTAACAATTATTTAATAAAATAAATCACAAATTATTAACAATAACGGGTAACTTACCCTATCTGACAACTCCTACAATTACTAAACGAAATAAGTTACAATTAGTCATAACAAAACATTTTTCTCTCAATTCCAGGACTTATTAACAAAACTCATTTCATAATTTTCAATTTCTTTCAAACTAATTGTTTATTAAAAAGATCAAAACCCAGACAGACTAAATTAAATCACATCATCAGACTAAATATTAACTCTTAATCTATCATTTAGTGTAAAAGCTTAACTAATTAATCATGATTCATTCTTTTGCCTAACTACACAGATGAGTTCTACTTTATAATTTTTTTAATTTTTACGTTATAAAAAAAAGGGTGATTCTAACTTTAATAATATCTTTTCGGCAAGAATAATTAACTAATCAAAACTTAGGAGACTAACTCAAGAACCCAACTAAAAAGCCTAAGCATTCATTTAAATTAACTTAGTGGCGATACGAGAAGAGTCGATCAAACTCGCAGGGAAGCAACACATTCACTCATTCTTTTCTCTCTTTTGGTTTCCATCTTCTATGTATATCTTTCCATATTTACTTACTTTCCTGCATCTTTTTTCTCCAAAGGCATATCACCCACAACAATGATCACTCAATTCACTAACCACCGTAAATTTAGTTCTTCTAGATTTTGAACTTCTTAATAAAAGATCGGTTTCACGAAAAATGAAAATTATAAAATGATTTGGATAAAATAACTTGCTTGCAAACTTAACAACTTCACCTGCAACATATTACTTCGACATGATTCCAACATAATAAACCGACTCATAACCACTCCTCAGTGTCCCTAAACCATTCTTTAATACCAAAAAAATTATCATGGCACATTTCACCCAACAAGCACCCTCACCTTGTTCATCTATGAGCCACAAAAATAAAAACACCTACAGGCTACAGCTATGTTACCTTCCCACTAACTACACAGCGGCAATGCCTCATTAATCAACCTAGTAAACAATAAATCCTTACATGTTGCTCACAACTGTATTCTTACACCTCAATATCTCATCATCAACCCTATTCATTCTTGGCCAACTAGAGAAAATCGCATACATACCCCCTCATCTGCATAATCGGTTTGCGCCTGCGAAAACATCTCCACCCTCACCACGTTCCATTTTCACGGGTCTTCCGCCTTGCTGCTACTCGATGTCATTCTCTACTAGCACTCCCTTACCTGAAATGATACCCATTACACAAACACAATTACTCAACAACTCTAGCGTCATTACTCGTCATTTGCCACGATGCTGCCAACCGCCAAATCTTCAACCAATTCAAGAAATTCAACACACATTCATACTCAAAAAATATAAGAAATTTAATAAACTAAGTTAGACAGATTCATACTAAAAAAATTCAACAAAGTCAAGAAATCCAAAAAATCCAACAAACAGATTCACACTCGACACATTCAGCTATTCAAGATATTAACCTAAACAGATTTCTACTCAAATATTAAACATATCCAACAAAATTCTAGAATTCATCAAAATATAAAATCTTGGGAAACTCAGCAACCAAATTCATACTCAACAAATTCAGAACTTCAAGAAATTAACCTAAACAGACCATACTAAACAATTAAACAAATTCAAAAAAATTCAACAACCAGATTCATACTCAACAAACTCAAGATATTAAGAGAGACCACAACCAATTTGGGACTGTGAATAACAGCAGAAAGCTAGAAACCTTTGGATCTTTATTTCAAGACTGTGAAGGCAGTGCTAGTAATGGGGAAGCCAAATCACAACTAAACAGAACCAGGTCATGTATACTATAATGGTTGGTTAACTTATCAACGATAGATACTCATACTCCCATGCTTTCTCAAGAGTCATGCTCAAATTTAAAATATTTCATCTGTATTAGACGAAGAGCACCAACCTGTCCAACAGAACAGAGTAGGCAGAAGACAGAGACAACCAACCAGTCTGGTAGAGTAGAGGACGCACACGACAGAGAGGACGCTACTACGGTGGACGACGATCCGGTGCAAGGAGCCACGGAGCACGGAGAAACCACGATGAAGAGGAGGGAGCCGCAGTGCAGATGAAGTCGTTGAAGCCGCTCGGTATCCGTCGACTCCAACAAGACAGCACGGCCGGCGGTGTGGCGGTGATGTGAGGTTACCCTCCGACTATGGTGTCGCCGTCAGGTGAGGTTAGGCTTACCTTCTGGGGCATTAGGATTAGGGGAAGGGGAATGGAGGTAAAAAAATTGGCCGGTTCTCAAATTTTCAACTAAATCGTACCGTTCATCTCGATTTTTCCCTACGACCCCAAACCCCTTATTCAAAAGTTCAATTTTGGCTTTCATTAGTCTTCCACTTCCATCCAGGAGATTTCTTATTTGGTGTACTACTCTCACAAAAAAATAAATTTGAATTCATAAGAGAATGGCCCTTTTTCTATAATTTCATCATAGATATGGCCCAAACAATATGAGAAAGGCCCTGTGAAGAAACAGCCCATCATCTGCGTCTATAAACATTTTCAGCTATCTAATAATAACATGGTGAGTTTTAAGAAGTGCTTGTCACAATGAGGCGCAGCATTAGCCTGTCGTTTCTGACACAGGTTGCTGCTTTGCTAGTAGGTCTTCTTCAAAATTTCATTTTGACCTTAGTTCTGAAGATATATTATATAGTAGTCTTTAATGCTTAATATATTTTCATTTTTTCCCTTTTTTTTATGTTAATGGGCCTATAAAAGATTCAGACAAGTAAATAACACCCATAAAAAGATGGGCCAAAACTTTGCTTCAATGGTTGTTAAATTATGAAAAAAAAAACTTAAAATTTAGACTAAAAAATCCACCACACTCATGAAAGGACGAATACTATCTTATGAATTAAAAGTCTGAAAAAATTCATGACAAAAAAAAAAGTCTGCAAATTTTAATATAAAAAAAAAGTTGAGAAAAGTTGATGCTTCTGTAAATGGAGCATGAAAAAGCTCTAAAATTCTTTTGCTTTGAAATGTAATTTTCATTTTGCAAGCAAAACCGTTTGAAAGTTAGTATCCCATTTTCTTATAAAAAAAATTAGAAATATTTTATTTGAGCTAATAATTATAAATTATTGTGCAGAAGTTGTTTTTGTTTAATAACAAAAAATATTTTTTATTACAAATTAAATCATTTTATCTTTGACTTGTTATGAATTGTTATTAGATATTAGTAATTTTTGTTTTGGTAATTAGTTTATGTTTGAGTTGAAAATGAAAATTAAAAAAAAAAGTATGAGGTACATAAAGGTAAGCAGTTCATTAGCTAATGGTGATGATCGATAGCTAATGGCAAGCAGTTGTTCTGTTTGAATTTTTTTAATGGAGTTGGATAGTATACATTATATCGGGTTCTACATTTTACATTGAAGTAAATCATTCTACATTATATGGTATAATTGTGTATTTTATATATGGGGACGACTAACATATCGATTATCAAAATATCTTTTTGTGAGGACAATTTTTAATAAGATAATACTATCTTATTTATTTAAGCGTGTGTTCGAGCAACCGTTCAGCCGGTGATTCAGTGCTGTTCAGCCCTCTATTCAGCCATCTTCATTGAGTTTTAAAGCTGGAGCTCCCTCTCTCTCTTCTGTTGATTTTCATAAAGTTTGAAAGCTAAGGTGATTTATTTTTATCATTCTTCTTCTTCTTTGTTGGATTAATTATTCAATTATTATTTTAGTTGATTATTGTTTTAATTGATAGATTGAACTTTCAGTTCTTGCAATTTAGTGTAATATTCATATGTTTAAAGGAATTTCTAATTATACTTATCACAGATATAATCATTTGAAAATTTCTTTTTGTCTTTTCTAACTTGTTACTTGCTTAAATATGTCAGATATTTTGAATTTGATTATACTTATCACAAATTATAAGTTGGCATAGATTATGTTAAAGTTGAAAACCAAAAAAAGAAAACCTGAGAAGTTTTACACTTTTACTAGAGAAAAATTAAAAGGCAAAAAGCAAGAAATGCATCATCTTATTGTCTGAAAGTGGCTTCTCTTCTCTGAAACTCAAATCCCCAAATTGACATCTGCGGTTAGTTTCTATGATCGGTAGCTGATGGCCAGCATTTCATTCTGTTTGAATTTCTGTATGGAGTTATACATTGTACCGTGACGATTCCATGTGATTCAGTGCTGTTCAGCCCTCTATTCAGCCATCTTCATTGAGTTTTAAAGCTGGAGCTCCCTCTCCCTCTTCTGTTGATTTTCATAAAGTTTGAAAGCTAAGGTGATTTATTTTTATCATTCTTCTTCTTCTTTGTTGGATTAATTATTCAGTTATTATTTTAGTTGATTATTGTTTTAATTAATAGATTGAACTTTCAGTTCTTGCAATTTAGTGTAATATTCATATGTTTAAAGAAATTTCTAATTATACTTATCACAGATATAATCATTTGAAAATTTCTTTTTGTCTTTTCTAACTTGTTACTTGCTTAAATATGTCAGATATTTTGAATTTGATTATACTTATCACAAATTATAAGTTGGCATAGATTATGTTAAAGTTGAAAACCAAAAAAAGAAAACCTGAGAAGTTTTACACTTTTACTAGAGAAAAATTAAAAGGCAAAAAGCAAGAAATGCATCATCTTATTGTCTGAAAGTGGCTTCTCTTCTCTGAAACTCAAATCCCCAAATTGACATCTGCGGTTAGTTTCTATGATCGGTAGCTGATGGCCAGCATTTCATTCTGTTTGAATTTCTGTATGGAGTTATACATTGTACCGTGACGATTCCATGTATGCATCATTCCAGGAAGAAGGGGTCAATGAAGGGGTGTTTGAGGGTTGTAAAGTGAGCGACAGAGATAAATTCGAATGGGATATGGGATATTTAGCTGAGTTCTGCGAGGAAGGCGATGACATTAACAGTACTTGAAAGATAATTATTTTTGTTAAAATAACATTTGAAAGGTTAGTATCCCTTTGTTACTGCAAAAAATAAGTACCTTTGCATGCTATCATCCATCCTTCAAAATCGCTGTCTCAATGGAGCCAAGCCACCAAACTCTCTAGTGTGTCCAACAAACTCTCTATTTTAAGACAAGAAATCAATGACTTCTCAGTCGTATACAATAACATTAATGTCTCTTGTATTAAGTCAATTTTTCGGATTAATTTTATTGAACTTTTTTTTTAAATTTGATATTTTTTAATTAAATTGTTTTAATTCAATTAATTAAAATATAATAATATTTTACACGACTTAATTATAACATAAATTAGCTTAAATGGGATTTCTAAATTTTTTTATTGTATATTTTTAATTTCTTAAAAAATATCATTTGTTATTGAAAATTTTTAAAGATGAATACAGAAATAAGAGTTAAAAAATAATACTCTTAATATAATGTTGGTTTGTAACAAAATTTTATAATTTAAAGGTGACATTATGAATTAATTTTTTTGTCAAGTGTTATTAATTAATTAAGAAATGACAATATTATTAATTAATAGTACTATACTCTAATAGAAATGCATCTTATTTTTATTTTCAATTTTGAAGGCCTGAAATAATAGTTATTTTTGTTTGTCCAGAACCATTGTTTATAATGGTTGGTCTTTTTTTAAGTAACAATAACGATGTGGTCCTTATTTTCTGAAGCTTACATCAAAAGCTAGTTCTGAAGACATATTATATAGTAGTCTTTAATGCTTAATATATTTTCATTTTTTCCCTTTTTTTTATGTTAATGGGCCTGTAAAAGATCCAGACAAGTAAATAACACCCATAAAAGGATGGGCCAAAACTTTGCTTCAATGGTTGTTAAATTATGAAAAAAAAACTTAAAATTTAGACTAAAAAATCCACCACACTCATGAAAGGACGAATACTATCTTATGAATTAAAAGTCTGAAAAAAATCATGACAAAAAAAAAGTCTGAAAATTTTAATATATATAAAAAAGGTTGAGAAAAGTTGATGCTTCTGTAAATGGAGCATGAAAAAGCTCTAAAATTTTTTTGCTTTGAAATGTAATTTTCATTTTGCAAGCAAAACCGTTTGAAAGTTAGTATCCCATTTTCTTATAAAAAAAATTAGAAATATTTTATTTGAGCTAATAATTATAAACTATTGTGCAGAAGTTGTTTTTGTTCAATAACAAAAAATATTTTTTATTACAAATTAAATCATTTTATCTTTGACTTGTTATGAATTGTTATTAGATATTAGTAATTTTTGTTTTGGTAATTAGTTTATGTTTGAGTTGAAAATGAAAATTAAAAAAAAAAGTATGAGGTCATAAAGGTAAGCAGTTCATTAGCTAATGGTGATGATCGATAGCTAATGGCAAGCAGTTGTTCTGTTTGAATTTTTTAATGGGAGTTGGATAGTATACATTATATCGGGTTCTACATTTTACATTGAAGTAAATCATTCTACATTATATGGTATAATTGTGTATTTTATATATGGGGACGACTAACATATCGATTATCAAAATATCTTTTTGTGAGGACAATTTTTAATAAGATAATACTATCTTATTTATTTAAGCGTGTGTTCGAGCAACCGTTCAGCCGGTGATTCAGTGCTGTTCAGCCCTCTATTCAGCCATCTTCATTGAGTTTTAAAGCTGGAGCTCCCTCTCCCTCTTCTGTTGATTTTCATAAAGTTTGAAAGCTAAGGTGATTTATTTTTATCATTCTTCTTCTTCTTTGTTGGATTAATTATTCAGTTATTATTTTAGTTGATTGTTGTTTTAATTAATAGATTGAACTTTCAGTTCTTGCAATTTAGTGTAATATTCATATGTTTAAAGAAATTTCTAATTATACTTATCACAGATATAATCATTTGAAAATTTCTTTTTGTCTTTTCTAACTTGTTACTTGCTTAAATATGTCAGATATTTTGAATTTGATTATACTTATCACAAATTATAAGTTGGCATAGATTATGTTAAAGTTGAAAACCAAAAAAAGAAAACCTGAGAAGTTTTACACTTTTACTAGAGAAAAATTAAAAGGCAAAAAGCAAGAAATGCATCATCTTATTGTCTGAAAGTGGCTTCTCTTCTCTGAAACTCAAATCCCCAAATTGACATCTGCGGTTAGTTTCTATGATCGGTAGCTGATGGCCAGCATTTCATTCTGTTTGAATTTCTGTATGGAGTTATACATTGTACCGTGACGATTCCATGTATGCATCATTCCAGGAAGAAGGGGTCAATGAAGGGGTGTTTGAGGGTTGTAAAGTGAGCGACAGAGATAAATTCGAATGGGATATGGGATATTTAGCTGAGTTCTGCGAGGAAGGCGATGACATTAACAGTACTTGAAAGATAATTATTTTTGTTAAAATAACATTTGAAAGGTTAGTATCCCTTTGTTACTGCAAAAAATAAGTACCTTTGCATGCTATCATCCATCCTTCAAAATCGCTGTCTCAATGGAGCCAAGCCACCAAACTCTCTAGTGTGTCCAACAAACTCTCTATTTTAAGACAAGAAATCAATAACTTCTCAGTCGTATACAATAACATTAATGTCTCTTGTATTAAGTCAATTTTTCGGATTAATTTTACTGAACTTTTTTTTTCTAAAAAAATTTGATATTTTTTAATTAAATTGTTTTAATTCAATTAATTAAAATATAATAATATTTTACACGACTTAATTATAACATAAATTAGCTTAAATGGGATTTCTAAATTTTTTTATTGTATATTTTTAATTTCTTAAAAAATATCATTTGTTATTGAAAATTTTTAAAGATGAATACAGAAATAAGAGTTAAAAAATAATACTCTTAATATAATGTTGGTTTGTAACAAAATTTTATAATTTAAAGGTGACATTATGAATTAATTTTTTTGTCAAGTGTTATTAATTAATTAAGAAATGACAATATTATTAATTAATAGTACTATACTCTAATAGAAATGCATCTTATTTTTATTTTCAATTTTGAAGGCCTGAAATAATAGTTATTTTTGTTTGTCCAGAACCATTGTTTATAATGGTTGGTCTTTTTTTAAGTAACAATAACGATGTGGTCCTTATTTTCTGAAGCTTACATCAAAAGCCCAAATTTCATTCATCCAAAAACCCATCCCATGAAAAATAAATTTTAGTATAAATAATTTGGATAATTATAAATTATACCCCAAACATGGGTAACAGTAACATTCATAAAAAACGCAGACTCTCCTTTGACGGTGAACTCTTACGTCACTTATTCACACCTGTGAATAAAGCGAGCCACGCGGTACACTCTCCACGTGACAGCAAGCCCAAAAGGACGAGGCTAATGCTGCGCCTCATTGTGACAGGCACTTCCTAAAACTCACCATAAAAGCTAAGCTATCTATTCTCTTCTCTCTTTCATGCATGCTGTATAACAACAAAAATATACTCAAATAGATATATTTCATTATATTTCACATTATTTTCTAATTTCGTCCATTTAGGAGTAGAAAAATTAAATTTCATATTATATAGTAGTCTTTAATGCTTAATATATTTTCATTTTTTCCCTTTTTTTTATGTTAATGGGCCTATAAAAGATCCAGACAAGTAAATAACACCCATAAAAGGATGGGCCAAAACTTTGCTTCAATGGTTGTTAAATTATGAAAAAAAAACTTAAAATTTAGACTAAAAAATCCACCACACTCATGAAAGGACGAATACTATCTTATGAATTAAAAGTCTGAAAAAATTCATGACAAAAAAAAGTCTGAAAATTTTAATATAAAAAAAAGGTTGAGAAAAGTTGATGCTTCTGTAAATGGAGCATGAAAAAGCTCTAAAATTCTTTTGCTTTGAAATGTAATTTTCATTTTGCAAGCAAAACCGTTTGAAAGTTAGTATCCCATTTTCTTATAAAAAAAATTAGAAATATTTTATTTGAGCTAATAATTATAAATTATTGTGCAAAAGTTGTTTTTGTTTAATAACAAAAAATATTTTTTATTACAAATTAAATCATTTTATCTTTGACTTGTTATGAATTGTTATTAGATATTAGTAATTTTTGTTTTGGTAATTAGTTTATGTTTGAGTTGAAAATGAAAATTAAAAAAAAAAGTATGAGGTACATAAAGGTAAGCAGTTCATTAGCTAATGGTGATGATCGATAGCTAATGGCAAGCAGTTGTTCTGTTTGAATTTTTTTAATGGAGTTGGATAGTATACATTATATCGGGTTCTACATTTTACATTGAAGTAAATCATTCTACATTATATGGTATAATTGTGTATTTCACAGATATAATCATTTGAAAATTTCTTTTTGTCTTTTCTAACTTGTTACTTGCTTAAATATGTCAGATATTTTGAATTTGATTATACTTATCACAAATTATAAGTTGGCATAGATTATGTTAAAGTTGAAAACCAAAAAAAGAAAACCTGAGAAGTTTTACACTTTTACTAGAGAAAAATTAAAAGGCAAAAAGCAAGAAATGCATCATCTTATTGTCTGAAAGTGGCTTCTCTTCTCTGAAACTCAAATCCCCAAATTGACATCTGCGGTTAGTTTCTATGATCGGTAGCTGATGGCCAGCATTTCATTCTGTTTGAATTTCTGTATGGAGTTATACATTGTACCGTGACGATTCCATGTATGCATCATTCCAGGAAGAAGGGGTCAATGAAGGGGTGTTTGAGGGTTGTAAAGTGAGCGACAGAGATAAATTCGAATGGGATATGGGATATTTAGCTGAGTTCTGCGAGGAAGGCGATGACATTAACAGTACTTGAAAGATAATTATTTTTGTTAAAATAACATTTGAAAGGTTAGTATCCCTTTGTTACTGCAAAAAATAAGTACCTTTGCATGCTATCATCCATCCTTCAAAATCGCTGTCTCAATGGAGCCAAGCCACCAAACTCTCTAGTGTGTCCAACAAACTCTCTATTTTAAGACAAGAAATCAATAACTTCTCAGTCGTATACAATAACATTAATGTCTCTTGTATTAAGTCAATTTTTCGGATTAATTTTACTGAACTGAACTTTTTTTTTAAAATTTGATATTTTTTAATTAAATTGTTTTAATTCAATTAATTAAAATATAATAATATTTTACACGACTTAATTATAACATAAATTAGCTGAAATGGGATTTCTAAATTTTTTTATTGTATATTTTTAATTTCTTAAAAAATATCATTTGTTATTGAAAATTTTTAAAGATGAATACAGAAATAAGAGTTAAAAAATAATACTCTTAATATAATGTTAGTTTGTAACAAAATTTTATAATTTAAAGGTGACATTATGAATTAATTTTTTTTGTCAAGTGTTATTAATTAATTAAGAAATGACAATATTATTAATTAATAGTACTATACTCTAATAGAAATGCATCTTATTTTTATTTTCAATTTTGAAGGCCTGAAATAATAGTTATTTTTGTTTGTCCAGAACCATTGTTTATAATGGTTGGGCTTTTTTTAAGTAACAATAACGATGTGGTCCTTATTTTCTGAAGCTTACATCAAAAGCCCAAATTTCATTCTTCCAAAAACCCATCCCATGAAAAACAAATTTTAGTATAAATAATTTGGATAATTATAAATTATACCCCAAACATGGGTAAGAGTAACATTCATAAAAAACGCAGACTCTCCTTTGACGGTGAACTCTTACGCCACTTATTCACACCTGTGAATAAAGCGAGCCACGCGGTACACTCTCCACGTGACAGCAAGCCCAAAAGGACGAGGCTAATGCTGCGCCTCATTGTGACAGGCACTTCCTAAAACTCACCATAATAACATATAGGTTGCACTGCTGCGCCAAGTTGTGGAAGCCGCTATTGTTATTGGGTTTTTCTAACTTTTCTCTAATGAGTTTGAGGTTTATTTAGTCATTCACATTTACACTACAAGACAAAAATCACACTTGCAACTTATTAGTACATGACATAGCAAATTGCCAATAAAACTGACTGGCACATGTGAAAACCTTCCTAAAGTATATGCACAAAACATATATATGCTAATATTCTCTTAGAATAACGATAAACTCTATTTCATTGTTTTAAAGTACATTATGAATTGTAGAGTTTATCAATTAATTTATACAATTCTGAGTAATTTGAGATCTTTATGAATATTTTTTCATTGAGTTTAATATTTAAAACCATACTTTCCAATGTTTTAAATCGTTAATATTATTTTTTTTTCATTCAAAGTAGTAATATGTTTTCCTTGAGTATTTTAGGTTTTAGTGGCATTAATGATATAAAATAATGAAAAAAGTATGGATAAAAAAGAAAATACATAAAGTAAATGGAGATTGACCGATGTATGTATCGGTGCTTTCACGTGACTCACTTACTAGAGCATGTGAATGCGGATATTTGGGATCGAAAAGGTTTCAATGCACCAAATTTTTAAAGGAAGAGAATCAAAGGAACAAATTAGAAAGAGCTAGGATTTAGTTTAATTATGTTTTAGTGAGTATTTCTAGAGAGTTTTACTCGTTTCACTTTAGCGGGCCGGACCGGACGATTATAAGGATGGCAAACAGGCTGAAACCTATAAGACTAGTTCGTTTAACTTGCCAAAAGAAAAAGTCACGCGAAACTTATCCGGCTTAACTTGCTGACTTTGGTAAAAAAGAATGGCTTAGCAACCAAATTCTTTTGTTTTTTTATATAAATGCAAAAAAGCTAAGTCTTTTTTATACTTTTATATCAAAATTTTTGTAGACTTATGAATTTTATATAGTATTTTTTATAATTAATTGATTATCAAATTATAAAATTTATTATTTATTTTAATTAACTTAATAAAAAATTTTGAATTTTTCAAAAAATATTGGAATAGGCTAAAGTTTTTTGATCTCCTATTTTAGCAGGGTAGGCTGCATTATAATTTTTTTTTCTATGGCTGAAATCTTATATATATAAAGAAATACTGTATTATCAATCAAAATATAGTATATAGAAAAGATATTCATCTAAAAAGTAAAAACATTAACACAATACAACACAAATAGATTCGATTATATTAAGAAATAAATAATATAATAAAACCGAAATACATCTAAAAAATGACACTCACATATTTGTGTTAGTGCCTTTACCTCACAGGTGCATTGCTTGCTAGTGACCTAGTGCTGCCCGAAGCATGCGCTCCCAACCAAATGCTATGTGCAAAGCATGGGTAGGAATATTGGAAGAATTGACAATGATGAATACCATGTACCATGTGCCCAAATGGGCATGATGACAAAGTGGTTGGCAATAATATACTACTAGAAAAATGGAATTGTCACCGTCCATGACCGTGTTGTCCGAAAAGGCAGACTAATTAACGAAACATAAAAATCTTATCCTGTAGCTCACACTTTAGATTTGAATTACCAAATATCTCAGCAACTCCTTTTGAAAATGGCACGCATCTAAATATGAACGGATATATGGTTAAAGTTAGGGTTCCATTTTGAATTTTTT
>NC_029775.3:84389168-84424084 GCF_000817695.3 Arachis duranensis | reverse complement strand
AAGTCTTGACCTTAGAAAGATGTTTAGACCTTTTCACTTGTTTACTAGTAATTTATTATTTACGCTGTAAATTGCCAAGAACTTATTAAGATATGAGCTCAAAGTATAACAACCAAACGACAAAAAGTCACAATCTCGCCTTAACTCCCGTCACAAATGAGAATCCAAAGACATATAGTCCCTAATATGTCTCCTCAAATTACATTATACTTTTGATAATATGGAAAATATAAAATAATACCTTATTCTCAATTCTCAACACTGAAGCCACAATACAAAGAACATAAATATAGAAAGAGTATAGTATATAGTCATATAGAGCTAGACAAAGATAAAGATTACTGAAATGCTCTCCCAACAAATTGATCATCATATGTATACACTACTTGGTGGTGCTTGAATCCTTGACAATGGTAACAGGGCATGGGGCATGTGTCATCACAAAGTTGCTAACACTTCCCAATATTATCCTGGTTTTTGAGATCCAAGTCACAATAAATAGAGAAAGATATTATGTAGAGGTGTATCAATCAAGCAATAGGCATGATTTTCTTATTCCGTATAAAAAAATAAGAACATGACAGGTGATTGTGATTCATGTTTTTCAGAATTTCTGAAATATCTATTTCTTTAACAAAGTTTTTAAGATCTCCTCTCTTATTCATTTATTTTGCTGCCCTGACTGTCATATTTATTGAATTTAATTGAAAAATATAAATTTTCCAAAATTTTAAACTATGATCTATTTACAAATAAATTTTACAGAAAATATGGTCTAAATATATTCTTACTCTAATAATTTTAAAGCTTGAATTACACCTTTAAACTTAAAAATATGATTGCAGTATAATCTTTGATTCTAATGTCTAAATCTAATCTTGGTATTTGGTTAAGAAGATATAACGAAGATGAAAGTTTAAAAAAAAATAAGAAGAAAATTAAATAATATTTTTAGGTGGTTTTACAACCAACCACCAGTCACCATAACCACTGATTATGTGTTTTTCAAAATTATATATATCGTTATTTTCACAAGAAATTTTTTTTTGGTAGACTCAAAAAAATCTTCAATAAGAACAAATAATTGTTTTTACACTCTTCCATTATATTATCTACCAAAAAACTTTTCCATATATTAATTGTATCTTTTGTCTTTTCAGTACACACAAAAGCCAATTAACTTATGTGATCCTAATTTCTTTTTCTAAACTATACTCCAAAGAACAATAAAAACAGGGAATTGTACCCAAAATGAATAAATAAATAAATAAATAAAATACACACCTTTGGATTGTGCTAAGTCCCCTGCTTCCCAGTACAATTGAGTCCAGTTTCAGATCTTCAATAGAATCCAGAAGTTTCTCTCTTGCGTCACCCCAATAAATTTTTGCAACAATGTTCACCTGAATCAAAACATAACTTCACTCATAAAGGTACCTCTAGAACAATCTATGCCAAAAAATCAAAACAGAGAAAAACAGAGAGAACAACAAAAGCAAACAGAGATTAGAACAAAAATAAAATAATTAAAAAAGTAAAAAAAAAAAAAAGAAACCTCTTTTTGTCTTGCAGCAGTGTCAAGCAAATCAAGAACCTCAATATCAGTTTGAACTGCATACTTGTTCATAATCTCTTGCTCTCTAAACTCCGTCAAAGGAATCAGAGCTGCAAACATAACCAAACGAAGTCAGATCAGATCAATAACAGGATTAAAACAAAATCTGCAATAAAAAGAAAAAAGAAAAGAAAACACTTACGAGAACCATCTTTGAGCCAAAGCTGGTTACGAGATTCATCAGGAGAATTAGGGTTGATGTGGATGATGTAGAAAGTGTCACCTTTATCAGCCAAGTTGTCAAGTGCCCATTTCAGAGCATTCTTGCTGCTCTTTGAGAAGTCCATTGCCACTCCCACTTTCCTGTCCTTTCCCATGGTTTTCACTGATGATCGGAGAACAGAGTTGTATCTAAAGAGAAAAAAACAAACACAGGACTTGAATTAAGATTGATGAATAGTTGAATATATGTATGAGGAATGAGGGTGATGATATTGGCGACAGTGATAAGTGATAACTGAAATGGGTGTGCCAAACCCCAAAATCCCAAATAGTTTATCTAAGCTTCTCTACACTTTTTTAAAGATAGCTTACTAAAATATTCGTTTACAAAATTTAGACGGTGAATTAATTTAGAGAATAAGTGAATAACCTATGAAGCGCTTTCCTGAGTTATTGTATATGGGTATTAGATATATTTTGAATATAATACTTATTGATATTTATTTAATAAGTGTGTATATTATATTTAATTGTATTTTAATAAAAATAAAAATATTATTTGTATATTAAAATTAGTTTTTAAAAATTTAAAATTAATTATTAATATATTTGTATATAAATATATAGTTTTATTTATTTTTAATATGTATTTATATTTTAATATGTATTTTATATTAGTGGTTGATTTTGGTAGTTGATTTTAAGACACAGGTGGTATAACTCTAATAAAAAATAAAAAATTCTTTTTCGAACATGTTTAGACACACATAAATATTATTATGTGTTAGCGTATTCAGTCTTATTTTTAACATAAATTCTTAAAATAAATTTAGATATAGTATATATTATTATTTATTAAAACAAAAAATATTTTAAATATTTGATATAATTAAAATAAGACATTAAAAATAATTAAAAAATTAATTTATATTTTAATATTAATAAAATATCAAAATATTATTATGATTTATCTAAAAGATACTTTAGGCTCCGTTTGGTTGATGTATAGGATGAGATATAGACACAAAGACACAAATACTAAAGATATAGACATAAAATATTTGTGTCTATGTATTATGTTTGGTAAAAATAATGAACAAGACACAAATATTTGAAAAAGTCTGAATTTTTTTTTGGAAAAAAAATAGAAAATCAAAGTCCGAAATTTATCAAAGATTAATTAAAATTCAAATAAATAAAAAATTAAATGTATAATTTTTTTAAGAAAATAGAAAAATAAATTTGGTTGTAGAATTTAAAAGAGAAAGTAAAAAAAAAATATTTGAAGAGATAAGAGGATAAATTTTGAAAATTTAAAAATTGAATAAGGATAAAAGAATAAAAAAGTAGTGTCTCATAAGTTGTGTCTCAGGGTCTCATTAAATTAGAGGTATACTAATTTAGTATTTTCGTGTTCATCTGTCTCTTTCCGTGTCCATCAAAAATTTATCTCACCAAGCCAAACAGCAGACATGTGTCACTGTGTCCATATCTCAATAAGACATAGACATCAATCAAACAGTACCTTATATTTTATATATATACATGTTCCCGTATGTTATAAATTTTAAAATTTGTGTGTGAGTATATTCCGTATCGTGTCGCATGTTGATATCGGGCATCATAACACAATTAGGTTTTTAAAAAATTTTGTCGTGAACTTATAAATTTTTAAAGAAAATAAAATATTTGATAAATTTTTAAGTTCATAAAAGAATATCTAATAAATTTTTAAAACATTATAAGGGTAGACTTATTGATTCGCGACAAAAGAACAAATCGTGTTTAATGTTGTAATTTTTTAAGTATTTATAAGTTTGATATTTTAATATTTTTTAAGAATTTATATTATGTTTTTTCTCAAAAATTTTTTAAGTCTATTACAAAATCTTCTAAAAATTTTACATTTTTATTTGATATTTTATTTTTAAAAAATATATTACAAATTCTTTTAAAAAGTTATCTGCCGTATCATTCAAATTTAATATTAAAATGCTCATAACTTTGACATTCTAAATCTATAGGGCAATTAACCCTCCCTTTACACTTGTTTTTGGCAAATTACACACTGCTTTTTTCATTCTTTTCCAGATGTGCCGAAATTGAATTTTTAGAATATTATTCTTTTTTAAAGAAAAATGCATGGACGATAGCTATTCCCCGTTTTGTGTCGCAATCAATGTTGTAGAAGAGAAGTTGCCAGGAAGCTTCGTCGCTGGTTTACACAATACAGTTTTCCACTTCCAAAAAGATTTTATTCACATGTAACATTCTTATATTTTGCAGAAGCAAAAGAAGCAATAGTTCTAAAAATCCAGGATTTTTTTCAATATAAAATAAAAAAATAATTAATTTTTAAAAAAAGATATTTGAACTTTAAATTTTAGAATATAATTTTTTTTGGTATTAGGAGCAAATTCGTCGCACTTCTGGGCAAACTCTAGGTTGGGTTTCAAAAATAAAAGCATGCCTGTTGGAGAGCGGAGTTGATAACCACAATTTCATTTTTCATTTTCGTTCTTATTGTTGACATTTTTTCTCTACAATGTCAAGGAATCCATTGTTATCTATCAATTATGATGGTGAAATAGTGTACGATGAAAAAGGTTCTATCGTTTTTAGATTAGGGCAACCGATAATTACCTATATGACATCGGAAGTCAAAGTCTAACAACGTTGAAGAATCTGATATTGCATTCCGTCGAACAGCAAGAGACAAAAAGGGTGAAAAAATTTACTACAGATATTTAATCGAAGTAGATGATAGTTTGTTTTATAAAAGGTATATCACAGTTGTCTTGACTTTGTTGATAGTATATCTATTAGACCACGGTTATGAGAAATATTTCTGTTGTTTTGAATCAGGTATCGTTTACGTGACGACGAGTACGTACGTCTTATAAGGTTGTGGTACAATCGATGGACAAATGTTCATTTGTTGGAATTATTCGTGTTCCTCATTGAAATGCGGCCCAGAAACTTTGCCAGCGACTTCTGAAATTCTGCAGATCGCGCACGTCATGCGGCCGCGTCGTCCATGTGTTCGCATCACTCAGCGTTTCTCGTACCACGCGTGCGCGTCGTCCAAGCATTCGCGTCGTTCGTGCAGCTTCCAATCCGCGCGGTTGCGTCAGGCACGAGAGCGCGTCATGTGATTTCTTCCATTTCGCGCGGTCGCGTCATCCATGCGACCGCGTGACTTCTCGCTGAGCATCCCCTCAATTCTTTTTGTTCCTTCCATTTTTGCATGCTTCCTCTTTATTCCTTACGCCATTCCTGCCCTATGAAGCCTGAAACACGTAACACATAGATCACGGCATTGAATGGTACAAAGGAAGATAAAAATATATAACTAAAAGATCTTTAGAAAGCAGGTTATTAATCATAGAATATTTTTAGGAAGGAATTGTAAATACATGCAAATCATATGAATAAGTGGGCAAAGACTTGATAAAACCACACAATCAAACACAATATGAATAATAAAATAGTGGTTTATCAACGTCCCCACACTTAAACATTAGCATGTCCTCATGCTAAGTTGAAGGAGATGAATATGAATGAGTAGGAACATGTAAGACTCATGCAATGCAACCTATATACATATGTATGCAACTATATGATTTTGTCTACATGATTAAAAATAGATAAGTTCTCTAAGACAAAACATGTATAGCTTCTAAACCAACAAAAGTCCTTTCTTACAAACGTTTTGGTTGTTACAAGTAACAAACCCCTAAATAAATTGATAACCGAAGTATTTGAACCTCGGGTCGTCTTCTCAAGGAATTGCAGGAAGGTATGTTCTTATTATTGGTTATGAGTTTTATAAATTGGGGGTTTTGAAAGTAAGGAAGAAGTATGTTAAATGACAAGTAAAATTAAAATAGTAATAATAAAATAAACTTTTGGCAAGGTATTAGAACTGGAAGTCCTATCCTTATCAATAGTGATGAGAATTGAATTTTAATCCCACTTAGTTAACCTTTACTAAAGCAAAGGAAAGTCAAGTGGAATAATTAGTTTGATCCTCAAGTCCTAGTCAATCCCTGTGGGAAGACTAGCTTTAGAGCGATATGCCAATTTCAACCACTGCTTTATTTGATAACTCAAGCGTCACCAATTACTTAACCAGAGCCAAAAGAGAAAATTCTAAATTAAATTGAAGACATCATAAATAGAATAAAGCAGGCATAAATCTGAAATACCTCAATTGCATTAATAAAAGCAGTCAAATCTAACATGGAAAAGTTCATAAGCCAATTGGGCAACATAAGTCAAATACAAATAAAAGCATTAGAGTATCTAAAAGTGGAAGAGAAATATAAAGTAAAAAGAATATTGAACCTGTGATGAAGAAAAAATAAATCCTAATATCTAAAAATCCTAATCCTAAATCCTAAGAGAGAGGAGAGAGCCTCTCTCTCTAAAAACTACATCTAAATTATGAAAAGTGTGAATTCTCAGTCTTCTTTCATTCCTCTAATTTGCAGCCTTTAATCTGTGTTTTCTGGGCTTAAAACTGGGCCGAAAATAGCCCAAAATTTGCTGGTTATGAAATCTGCCACGCTGATTTTCGCAGATGCGACGCGTCCGCATGGAGCACGCGTTCGCGTTGCTTAACTATACGCGCACTATGGCAAATTATATCAAATCGAAGCCTCGGACGTTAGCTTTCCAACGCAACTGAAACCACGTCGTTTGGACCTCTGTAGCTCAAGTTATGACTGTTTGAGTGCAAAGAGGTCATGCTGACAGCTTAGCAATTTCTTCAACTTCTTGTATTCCTTCAACTTTTGCATGCTTTCTTTCCATCCTCTAAGTCATTCCTACCCTATAATCTCTGAAATCACTTAACACACATATCAAGGCATCGAATGGTAATAAGAGAGGATTAAACATAGCAAAATTAAGACCAAAGAAGCATGTTTTCGATCATAGCACAAAATCAAGAAGGAGAATGTAAAACCATGCAAATCATATGAATAAGTGGGCAAAGGCTTGATAAAAATCACTCAATTGAGTACAAGATAAACCATAAAATAGTAGTTTATCAGGCCCACTACAAATACCAACTCAAGTATGGAAGGGAAGGATGCAGGTCTATATGATGATGTATCTGTAGTTAATGGTCGGCACAAGCATCTCACATCTCATGCCAGCCACTAAGCAGATGCAGGAACCACTCGCCTCAACCAAACCGACCATCCAGCCTGTGCATCTCATCAATGTTCAGTAGCCTGGTCGGAATGTGCTGCAGGCCACCGAACTGACGTACCACCCGATCCACCTGATGCCACTCGACAATAATGAAGCAAAGCAGCGGACATATAACCGCCGCCGAGGCTTAAGCCTCAGCTATCAATGGTGGAACTAGATCATGTAGCTCTGGGTCAGCATACGACGTCTACTAAACCTGTTCAAAAAATGCAAATTAATGACAACATTCAAATTTCAAATGCAATATTCGTATTTAACTAAAATAAATTTGTAAATCTTAAATATTTATGACATACACGTTCAGGATGCCAATCCCGTTCAGGGTAGACTTGTAATGCCTAAGCTTGTGCTCGCCTCTGGAATTGTTTAGCTGGTATTGAACCCACCTACAATACCGCGAATGAGGGCACATTATTGCTCAATTAACTAGTTAAAAAAATAACGAAGAGTTTTTACAAAAACAGATAATACCTTTCGACTAGCGAAAATCGACGAGTATCAAATCCATCGGGCCGTAGTAGCGGAATATGGTGAGAGGCCCAGGATAGCAGCAAGCTGACGCAACCACCCAAATTGTGCTGACCATGCTCCGTGGCACGACACATCTAGTGGTACAACCATGCCAGCACAGCCGAGTCCCATGATAACTCGCCACATGTGTCAAGGTCCTCTAGGAGGGGGAGCCATCTTATATGCACCCGAGAGTCAGATGTATCTGAAAATAGGATACCCTCGATCAACTATATGATATATCTTCTCATGTACCTTAACAGGCGCTTCTCAGTGGCGTCCTGCTCCAACAATCCGCATACTGTGTTGTGGAACTATGTGAGCTTCACAGTCCACTTGGTCTGTGAGTGTCTGTCATCAGGGCTAGGAATAGCATTCAGTAGTTGCTAGCAGAAGTCCTCAATGGACCGTCCCTGATGGTGCTACTCCCAACCACCTATGCATCCACTAACAAGATCACCATCGATCTTGAGTCCTAATTGATAGGCCACGTCCTGCAGAGTGATAGTCATTTCTCCGCATGATAGATGAAACATGTGGGACTCAGGCCTCCACCTCGTTATCAACGCCGAGGCTAATGGCCAGTCGTGCTCAAACTTAACCATATACGTCACATACTCAAACCCGGCTCGTCTGAGATATGGCCTAATCTACTTCAGCAGCCATCTCATAAAATTCCGTTTGGTGCGCAAGATCTGAGACGCCTACCAAGCGGAATCAATAAATAAAAACAAAGGATAGTGAACACATTAAATAACAAATTCACTATTCATTAATTACAACAAAATAAACAACAGCGATAAAAGTGTACCACTCGATCAAGTCTACCAGCAATGTGCTCAACATGATCCAATCTGTAATGCGTATCCCTGTAACCTAATAACTACAGCTCCATCTAACCACACTCTAGTAAAATAAAATAACATATACTGAACTTATTTCCTTTCACATTAACTAAATTCTTAAAAAACATATTTACATCTCCTACTTGTCTACCTTACTTCTTAATCAGTTTATAAACTTACTAATTAAAATTTAATCCAACTACATGAGGCCATCAACTAACACCCTCAACAACCCTAATCAATAACTAACAGAACCCTAAATTTTATTAATCACGTTTCTTTCTAATCTAACACAACCTAACTAATTATTATGCTAATTACCTTCTAATTCACAACTTAAACTACCTATTCTGACTAAACTAACTAAGAATTGACTAATAACTTATACTAATTAACATGGTATAAACAATAAACAGCAACTGTACTAGAAAACAATAACATAAAAAAACCTAACTAACATGTTATATACTTTAACTAACATGTAAACCCTAAATTGTAACTCTAACTAACATACAATTAATAAATCTGTAACTCTAACTAACATGCAACCACTCAACAGTAACTTTAACTAACATGTAACTAGTAACTCTAACTAACTTAAAAACAGTAACGTTAACTAACACATTATTTACTGACCTAAAACTGATGATGTCGTTGATAACAAACTTTACGGACGTTGAAACACAGAAAATATCGTACAGAAGAATCTAACTATCACAAGTGACGGAAGAACAAAGCAAATTTGGAGGAGAGATTTGGAAAGAAAGCGACAAATGAGAATGACCCCACATTTTATATATTCTGCCGAACTCAACATAAAATTCGCCGGGAGTGCAGTAAACTTCATAATTTATATAGAGTTTGTTAGGGGTGCGGCGAACTTGCCCCTAATGCAAAAAGAAAAAGAAAAAAAATAGTATTCTAGAATTTAAAGTTTAAATATCTTATTTTGAGAATTAATTATTTTTTATTTTATATTAAAAAAATTCTAAAAATAGAATTAGGCATTTACAAATTTAAAAAATAAAAATTCTATCNTTTTAATTGACTTGCCACTAAAAAACAGAAAGATTCACTAGTTTAACGGTTTTAGTATATATATTGTTTCGTTTTCGTAAAATACACATTGATTTTTAATAATAAAAAATATTGCTATATATATAAGTTTTTTTCATATAAGTTACATAAGTTAATCCTAACCCAACAAAATTCACTTACATAACATGTGCGTGAAATCATGTTGTTCTTCTTTGTATTTCGTGTTCTTCCTCTTTCTCTACCTCTTCCTTCTTTTTCTCCTTCTTCTTTATGTTTTTCCTCCTTTTTCCTCACGTGTTTCATCTTTATCATCGTTTTTTATTACTGTTGTTGTTGCTGCATTCTTTTCCTTCTCCTCTTTCTATTGATTTTGCAATATTATGTATTTTTTTTGTTTGATTTTTTCCTCCCAAGAAGCATTATGAGAATATGAAATAAGAAAATGAAGAAGAAGAAACAGTAGAAGATGAGGAGGAGGAAGAGGAAGAGTTTTGAGATTTGCAGAACTTATCAGCACACATACACAAAAAATTCTTAAATAATATACTCAAATATCTTTGTGTTACACCCAAATATCTTCGTGTTACAACCAAATTTGCTACAAATACAGAAAAATATTTCTTCTAATGCTGCATTTTCTTCTTCTTTTTTTCTTATTTCTTTCTTTCTTTTAGTTAAATGAATGTATGTTCATCCTCTTCCAAGTAATTTTGTAGTATTATGTGTTTTTTCTTCTTCTTTGTTTGATTTTTTTATTTTTATTCTTGTTAAAAGAGTAAAACAAGAAGAAACTTGAGAAGGTAAAATAAGAAAAAAGAAGAAGAAGAAGATGATGATGATGATGAAAAAAAAAGAAAAAGAAGCAGCAGAAGATGAGGAGGACGAAGAGGAAGAGTTTTGAATTATACAGAATTTATCAGTACACATACACCAAAAATTCTTAAACAATACACTCAAATATCTTCGTGTTACACTCAAATTTGCTGTAAATATAGAAAAATATTTTCTCTAATGCTACATTTTTTTCTTCTTCCTTTTTCCCTTGTTTCTTTCTTTCTTTTAGTTGCAGGAATGTAAGTTCATCCTCTTCCAAGTAATTTTGTACCATTATGTATTTCTTCTTCTTCTTTGTTTGATTTTTTTTGTTTTGTTCTTATTAAGAGAGTAAAATAAGAAGAAACTTGAGAATATAAAATAAGAAAAAAAGATGAATAAGAAAGAAGAAGAAGAAGAAGAAGAAGAAGATGATGATGATGATGAAAAAGAAAAAAAAAGTAGCAGAAGATGAGGAAGACGAAAAAGAAGAGTTTTGAATTATGCAGAACTTATCAGCACACATACACCGAAAATTCTTAAACAATACATTCAAATATCTTCGTGTTAGTCTCAAATTTGCTGCAAATATAGAAAAATATTTTCTTAAACCATCAACGATGAACAATCATTTTTACAAACAAAAATAATATTATTCACCTACAGAATCATAAACTACTAATGAAAACATTAACTAGAATCGAACTACACTTCAGCCATTTGATTGGATTCAAAACAAAAATCAATTTCGTTCTGGTTCAATTAACAATCTGAACTTGAATTATTCATTATCTTCAACAACGAGATAACTAATGATGGAGGAGAAGGAGAAAAAGAAAAGAGAAAAAGGAAAGAGGAGAAGAAATTCTAATAAAATTAAACAGGATAAAACATAACTCAATTCTATACACTTTATACCAAATATAATATTAAACTTAATTTATTCTCTGTCTCTTAATTTCTATCTCTTAATATTAATCTCTTTTTCAAATACAGCCCTAGAGTCGCCGTTTCTCCCGTTTTGAAAAGTTTTTCTTTTACTAAAGCCAATAGGGTTATCGACAAGGTACATGCTACGATAGAAAGTGAACATGATGAAGAGATGAAGAGTTTTTTTTTTATGTGTAGTTGGATGACCATCACAAAAATATCTTATTCTGTTTTTGTTAATTTTTAAAATAAGATTAAACATTTCTCTTCATTATATGCATAGTGAAATCTCTTTATCTTAGAACTGGGCTATTGACTAAGGGTCATGTTGCTCGCCTCTATTGGCGGTAACAATCCTCTGTTTCTAATCTTCCATCCTCATCTTTCATTTCTTTCCACCCGTCATCTCCATTTTTCATTTTTTTTCTTGAAAATGTCCATCTTATCCAGCATGTCTGTCTTTCAGTTTTTTTATTTCTTTTTCTACCAATATGCCTATACTATGTTTGTTCTTGTGTTCTTCTTTCACAACACTGCTTCAAAAGTCACGTCATTATCTCTGTCAATATAAAATTTGATATTAGATGAGAGTAAATTATTTTAAATTTTTTTTCATGATATTAAAATTATAATATATTAAGTGAAATTATTAAAATGAGATTTTTATATTTTGTTAGATTTGAAACCAGAAAAAATCTTTGATAAGGAATAAGGACTTAGATAACTTCTTTAAAAGAAAACACTAATCATGATTGTATATATTATTAAATATACGATATTATATTTAATTATACAAGATTTTAATCATTGAGCCTTCCTTTTCACCATTACTTTCACCAAGGTAAAATACAAACCCCTCCTCCACCATGCAACATCTCTCTATTTATATGATGGTAAATGCATGAAAACCAGCATACTAATCTACTAATTTTACCATACTGCTTGTGCACTGATTTTGCAATGGCCTGAAGTGGTTTTCTTATTTTCAAAGTATTTCGTATGACCCATGCAAATTGTGTCACTACAATATATCATCCTAAATTCCAAGCCTCTCTTGCGGAATGAGTGTTTTTTGTTTTTGGAAAAAATGACTTAATTTGCATCCCCATATGGCCATATTGCAAAATAAGCCTAAACAAAAATCAAGATGCAAATCGCAAACCTCTCCTGCGAAGTGTGCTTCAGTTTTTATCACGTAACTATTTATTGTGAAATGCATGTGTTAAGAAATTATTTTTTAATTTGTTTGTTGGCAATACATATATTAATTATAATCACAAATGATACTATTTTAAATTAAATGACTTATATAATGGTGATTTCATTTATTGTTATAAATGCTAAATTGAATAAGTCATAATTATTTTTGATTTGGAATTAAATGAAAATAAAATCAGATATTATCTTTTGAACTTTAGATAATTATCTTTTGAATTTTAGATATATTATCTTTTGGACTTTAGATACTATTTTTTATTTGGGATTTAGTGTTTAATGGGTGCCATGCTCAAATATAAATAGTGCCTTCAGGGTTTCGGTCCTTAAGATACCAAAGTCGCCTTTGTTGTTCTTTTCAAATTAGAAGAGTCATAATTCAGCCCTATTAGAGATACAGAAAGCTTTGGTTGAGGAAGATAGAAAGAACAACAAGACTGAAACAATCCTTCCATCAATTTCTGATTTCTATGAATAAAGGTACGCTTCCGCATTATGATATAGTTTTGGTGATTCAATATGGATGATCTGGATTAATAAAATAATTTATTTCAACAAGTGGTATCAGAGTCATCCATAATTTAATCATAAAAAATATCAGTTTATTATTTCTTTTGAATTAATATATGTATATGTGTAGGTCGTATACATTTAGAATTGTTATACAGTAAAATTATATATATTCTTCTATTATATGTATGTAAATTCGTAGACATCATCATGTTATTTTTGGTTATATACATTGTTGTAGTGTTTCTGCACTTATGATGGATACATCGTGTTTCAGTTATTCTTTTTTTTTTTGAGCTGATGCTTATAAAATTATTTTAAAAAATAAATATTGATGATTTATTCTAAAATATTGATGAAATATATTGAATTATAATTGTTTTGTTTTAATTGTGTGTGCCATTAATTTGGTATAAAGTTAATTGATTATTCTTTTGGGATATAAGGATTATTATGTATATATCACTTATGCGAATATTAATCTATCCAAAGGAAGATTTATATTTGGCCAAGTTATGTATACACATGAATAATATTTGAGTAATAAAAAAATAATTTTCATTATTTATGCAAATAGTAATCGGTCCAAAGGAAGTTTATTGTTTGGCCAAATAATGAGCATTACACACTTTTGTTTATTTTCTATTAATTATGCGATAAATAATCGGCCCAAAGGAAAGTTATTATTTCGCCAATTAATAGAAAATATATGCGGTAATAAATAGATTGCGAAGTTTAAGTTTCCATGTGCGCATTAAGTCGGTCCAAAGAAAGGCTTAATGTGTGACAAGAATTTTGACAATATTTGATTACTGCAATGAGAGTATCACTTATAGTTAATTTTTCTATCCAAAGATTGAAAATTAATGTTGTTCTAGATATCTCAATATGAATTTTTTCTCCATTATTTAACTAATGTTTACTGCATATTTTCTTTGTTCTAATCCAGAAACTATGGGTTTAGCTACCAATGTTTTTACACAAATTAGCAGTATTCCTATGCTGAATTGTTCAAACTTTAAGGTTTGGAAGGATACTGTAGAGATTGTCCTCGGTTGTATAGATCTGGATATAGCTCTTCGAGAGGAGAAACCCACTTCCACTCCAGAAAATCTCAATGAGGTTAAAATAGAGAGAAGTGGGAGAGATCCAATCGAATGAGCATTATGATCATGAAACGCTCAATTCCTGAGGCGTTTTGGGCTCAATTACTGAGGATAAAGATGCAAAACAGTTCCTGAAAGATGTTGAAAAATTCACTGCTAAGAATGAAAAGGAGGGGGGAAGGAGCCTTTTGAACAAAGTTGTCTCCATCAGGTATAAAGGTAAAAGGAACATAAGAGAGTATATTATGAAAATGTCTCATCTTACTTCAAAATTGAAAGCACTAAAATTAAAGTTGTCTGAAAATTTACTCGTGTGTAAAGAAGGGTATAATTCTTACTTTCGTTTGTTCTGAGACTAGTTTAAGTTATTCACCTATTGATACTTGGTGGGTAGATTCTGCTGCTACTACTCATGTAAGTGTTACTGTGGAGCCGACCGCCAAGTAATGCTGAAGGGTACATCTATGTGGCAGACGTCAATATAGTTGCAGCCGAAGCTATATGAACTTTTAGATTATGTTTCACAAGTGGATTTTACTTGGATTTATTGGAGACATTTTATGTACCATCATTTAAATGGAATTTAGTTTCTATTTTTTGTTTGGATAAATCAGGTTATTTTTGTTCATTTGGAAACAATAAAATCAGTCTCTTTTATAATTTGAATAATATTTGCTCTGGTCGTTTGGTGGATAATCTATATAGGCTTGATTTGAATTCCTATAATAATGAAATACAGCAAACAGGTACAAAACAAAAACTAAATGAGAATTCGGCATTATTATGGCACAAATGCCTAGGTCACATCTCTAAATAGAAAATTCAGAGGTTCGTGTCGGATGGAATTCTTGGATCCCTAAATTTGGTGAACTTTGAAGTCTGCATTGAGTGCATAAAGAAGAAAAGGATAAATGAAAGGAAATTAGGTGCCGAGAGAGCTAAAGATGTCTTAGAACTGATACATACTGATATATGTGGTCTATTCTCTACTATCTCTTGGAATGGACAACAGTGTTTTATTACGTTCATAGATGATTACTCTCGTTACGGGTATCTATATTTAATTCTTGAAAAGTCCCAAGCCTTGGATGTTTTCAAGTCTTTCAAAGCTAAAGTTGAACTTCAACTTGGGAAGAAAATTAAAGCTATCAAACCTAATTGTGGTGGTGAATACTATGGAAGATATGACAGTTCAAGTGAGCAATGTCCCGAGCCTTTTGCTCCAAAACAAAGGAACCGAACTCTTAAGGACATGGTGAGAAGTATGATTAGTCATTCTTCCTTATCTGAATCACTCTGGAGAGAAGCGTTAAAGACCGCAGTGTACATCCTTAATAGGGTGCCAAGCAAAGCAGTTAAAAAAATTCCTTATTAAATTTGGACTGAAAAAAGTCCCAGTACAAGGCATTTGCATATTTGGGGACGTCCAGTTGAAGTGCGACCTTATAGGCCGCATGAAAGAAAATTGGACTCAAGGACAATTAGTTGCTACTTTGTTGGTTACACTGAGCGTTCACGGAGGTACAAGTTTTACAATCCTGCATCAAGGTCTATTTTTTAAACGGGAAATGCGAGATTTTTTGAAGATGTTGAATTTGGAGGGAGAAGGAAATATTAGGAATGTTGCTTTTGATGAGGATTCTATAACTGACAATGATCAAATCTTTGCGCCTATTATACTACAAGAACACAATGAGAATTCTACTGTAGATCCAGTTACAATACAAGATAATAATGAGAATATTATTGTTGCTCAAGATACTGCTACTGTACAGAAAAGTAATGAGAATTCTCCTCAACCCCAACCCACACAACAAGCTCAACAACCTCAAGAAGTGTCATTAAGAAGATCCAATAGAAAAGGAAAAAATCCATCTATGGTCTCAAACAAGCTTCCTGTCAATGGTATCACGAGTTTAATCAAGTCATTACCGCATATGGTTTTGAGATAAATATTATAGATGAATGTGTATACCGCAAGTTCAGTGGGAGTAAATACATATTTTTGGTCTTATGTGTTGATGACATTCTACTTGCCAGTAATGATATAGGCTTGTTGCATGAAACTAAGAAATTTCTATCGAACAAATTCAAAATGAAAAATCTTGGTGATGCCTCTTTTGTATTAGGAATCGAGTTACTTAAAGATCACTCTCAAGGTATTCTTGGATTATCACAAAAGAACTATATCAACAAATTTTTTAAATAGATATAGCATGAAAAGTTGTAGACCAATGAACACACTCGTAGCTAAAGGAGACAAGTTTAGTCTTAAGCAATGCCCCAAAATAATCATGAGAGGACAGCAATGCATAATAAACCTTATCATCAACACTGGGGAGCTTATTGTTTGCTCAAGTCTAGACATGTCCCGATATATCATTCATAATGGGAGTATTGGGTAGATACTTGAGCAATCCTAGCATAGATCATTGGATAATTGTTAAACGTGTAATGCATTATCTAAAGAGAACAAAGGATTACATGCTTACTTATAGGAAATCAGAAATTTTGGAGATCATTGGGTACTTTGATTCCAATTTCATGCCATATGGTTGCAAACCTTTGTCACTGAGCTTCGTATAGTAGATGACATTGAAAGGCCATTAAAGATTTTTTGTGACAATAAGTCAGCAGTACTATACTCCAACAACAATAAAGGATTGACAAAATCGAAGTATATGGACATCAAATTCTTATTGTCAATGAGAAAGTTCAAGAAAAACATATTTTTATAGGACATATAGGAACAGAGTATATGTTAACAGACCCATTACCAAGGGATTGAGGATTGATCCCTAAAATCTTTCATGAGCACATTGCTCGGATGGATGTCAATATTTGTGATGCCTTAGTTTAGTGGGAGTTTAATTTATGCTATATGTCCTATGACAGATATTGAATTATTTTTCTACAGAATTAAGTTGATGATTTATTTCATGTTATGTGAAATGTTCATTTTACAATATTTATTTTATGTTTGATCTTAATAAAGTTTTAAAATTAGACCAGTTGGAAATAGACATGCATGAGATCACTTGGCATGTAATTTCCATATTACTCATCTAAATTTGATCTATGTCGTTAAATACATTAGTATGGTGATCATCATGGTTTAGTCATAATATTAATGTGATAAAAGCTGTGGTAATTCTATATCTAATGTATGAGACAGACCAAATTGTTAAAGTAATAAAGAAAATAACATTCAGATGTACGCATAAAGTTTATAAGATGTGATTATGTCAAGAAAGAATATATGTATAGCTCAAGTGAGAGATTGTTAGGAAATTATTTAATTTTCTAATTTGTTTGTGGACAATACATATTTTAGTTATAATTACAAATTATGTTATTTCAAATTAAATGACTTATATAATGGTAATCTCATTTATTATTATAAATGCTAAATTGAATAAGTCATAATTATTTTTGATTTGGAATTAAATGAGAATAAGACCAAATATTATCTTTTAGAGTTTAGATAATTATCTTTTGGATTTTAGATATATTATCTTTTGGACTTTAATTACTATTTTTTATTTGGGCTTTAGGGTTTAATGGGTGCCATGCTCAAATATAAATAGTGCCTTCAGGGTTTCGGTTTCCAAGATACCAAAGCCACCTTTATCACTCTTTTCCCATCAAAAGAGTCATAATTTAGCCCTATTAGGGATACAGAAGGCTTTGGTTGAGAAAGATTGAAAGAACCACAAGACTAAGACAATCCTTCCATCAATTTCTGATTTCTGTGAGTAAAGGTACGCTTCCGCATTATGATATATTTTTGGTGATTCAATATGGATGATTTAGATCGATAAAATAATTTATTCCAACATGTTGCATATTTGTGGGATAACTTTTGTTTTTGCGTATAATGAAAAATAATATAATGTTTATATTTATTTAAAAAATATAGTTATTATTATTTTGAAATATATACCAATGTAAATTTAAAAATAGTATTACAGTATATGTATAGCATGAATTATTAAACTAATTATATTGTATGTATCACTACTCAAAATAGAATAAGTAGCCAAAGGAGTTCGTTTCGATTCTTTTGCACTACATAAAAAATACTGAATACTATCAGAAGCATCGACGAATCAGGTAATAAATCCGTATTATAATCTATTTTACATTTATATTTTTTAAACTAAATCTCTAAATGCAGCCCTCCAAGTTGGTCACCATCGCTATCAATGTACCGTACATCTTGCCACTACCATGCCAGATTAGTTTTTTGCATCGCTACTGCCTCTAGGTAACTTATTCACTAAAAAAGTTAGAGTAATTAAACCTTAAACACTAAATGATGTAATTTAATTTGTTTTGTGTTATAAAATATGTAATTAGGATGACAATTACAAATTTATAAGTTGTTAATTTTTCTCGTGAATAACATGAATAGAAAAAATGAATAACATTGTTTGTTATATTCTATTATAAAGTAATAGAATATTTTTAATTAGTTTTTAGTTTAAAACATAAAATCAATTATAAATTTTTTTTATGTTTAATGTTGATGAAAGTAAATAAACATGTAACTCTACAACAAACGCGGCAGATGGCGGTGGTAGATGGCGGCGGTTGTATAAAACTGCTGCAAAACTGAAACTAGCGGCGGTTGAAGCGGCGGCTATGCTGGGCGTTGATAGTCGTTTGCCTTTTAGCGGCGGTTATCTTTACCATTTCCGTTAACTTCGGTATTCGAACATTATATCTTTTTAAAGACTAACAGAGTATAAACTACTTAATTTCTCACTAGTTTCTTCACCATTATAATAGAAAAATGTTGTCTTTCATAAAATTAGAGTTTTCCATTAGTAATTAAATTGAGTTTGCCTATATTTTAATTTTTGATATATTCTAATAAGTTTATTTTGACAAATACGTTTGAGTTATTGTTACTTAAACCGTATCACTTGTTTTACGTTAAAAAAAATTAATTTAAGAATATATTTAATTAGGTGAACAATCTTGAAAATGAGATTTTCTCATTTAGTATAAGAACTTCTATGTTTGTATTCAAGCATAAATCTAAAAAAAATACGTAAAATATGTATAAATTAATACTAATTTCAATTGAGCATATGTTTATAATAGGCTTCTTCGAACTTATACCTTACTAATCATAAATCAATTAATTGTTAAAGTAGTAAAATAGGTAAAACTGCAATCCAAACCATTAAATTAAGGGACATAATGTAATTTGTTTAAATAAAAGGTCAATTTTCCTCGTCAATATCATATTGACCTGGCCAGAAATATTCTGTCAGGAATCTACTGCCTTCACGTGACATAGGATCTGATAAGTCATCTCCAAACCATGATTTTTTGTTCAGATTGAAGCGCTATTTTGCAACATGTACGTCATCTTCTACCTGTTGGTAATCTAAAGTTATATTGTCTTCTTTCGACACTTTATTCAGGTCAAACTGCATGGACATGTCAATGCCAGTAGAGGAGATGTCGTCTAAATTGTTTGTTGAATCAATCTCTGCCCCCATCCAGAGTGTCATTAACTATTTCACCTGAAAATTCAGCTAGAACTGAAAATATGAATCTGCATACAAAAATCTTAGTATAATCAAAAGATGCCAACAACTTCCAATTCATTAGATAGTACTTTAGGAAAAAAAGGTAAGTGTAATTTTCTAACACAGGGTTCAAAACTAAACAACAATAAACAACGATTACCATCTCCGTCGTTGACAATTTGGGTAGATTTTTTGGAAAGAAGCTCTGTAATTTGCAATTCTATAAATTTCATTTCCTCCTGTAATGCAATATCCAACTCAACTGCATGCTTGTTTGTAAAGCACATCTATATAATAAAATTGATAGTTCATTATCTTTTTCGGTCAACACTGTGTCTTTATTAAGAACTTTGTATATAATATATTTTTTACCTTCAATTCAGCAAGTATGTCTTCAGAGCTTTTTCCAGATGCACATGTCACAAAAACATATCCAAATTTCTTCTCGTACATTGATCCCCATTTATAAAGTTCCTACAAATATGAATGTTGACATTGAAAATATTAACGAAGCGAGTTTGTTATCATATTTCAACTTAACATATGTATTGATCAAATATAGTTTAAGACAAGTTTAATAGGGTATACTTGATGAACAAACCTGCATGATAGATTTGTTAGCCATTTCCAAGTATTTATTGAAACAAGAGCGTCCTGAAATAGCCTCCAACCAACACCACACATTCATTTTGTGAAACCATATCTCTCTGGCAACAGAAATTGCATGTTGCAATGAAGAGAATGGCGAGGCCATAGCCATCTTTAGCGAATGTTGTGCTTGCACAGCATGATGAAAAGTCCTTAATTTTCATTTGTCGTGTTACGCTATTGTTCATACCCTGGGTCGAGCTGTCCGACCCGGGATGTTCTACTGACAAAGCGACCAACCTGTTTGGGTCAAGACAATTCGACCTCTTTGCAGAGAGCTCGGCCAAAACTACTAGGAAAGCCCAATAAAGGGCCCAAACAGAGGAACACGACTCGAATCTAAGGGCAGCCCAAGCTTATAGAGATAAAGGCGGTTCCCTTAAAGATAAGATGATGTTGCTCAAAGATAAAGATAAGATAAGATAACTAACTTATCTTATCTAAGGAAGGTCTTTCTACACCATTATAAATACACTGGAGCACCCAGGTATAACTCATACTCTGATTCTACTCAATACCTACTTAATACCCTTGCTAACTTAAGCATCAGAGTCCCTTGCAGGTACCCACACCCTTCGGGGATGAAGGAATCAGCACCACCATCAAGTCCAACAAATCGATACAACCGTTCCGACCAGCACAGAATATCTCATCCGAGATCGACCTATAGTTTCAGGTAACCCTCGGAACATTGGCGCCGTTGCCGGGGAACCTGGAAGTCATCCCATCACCATGGCAGACGACCATGACAACGACCACACCTCATATCTAGAGGAAAGAACGCCGCATAAAAACACGGACCCCACCCCAAAAGATACTTCCCAAATCAACAACAAGAAGAACTCCCCAAACGAGGGAGCCATGGATGCATTTCAAGACCGGTTAAAACAATATGAGGAAGAAGCCCTACGCCAACGAGAGGCCGACAAGGACCTACAAAGAGAAATAAGGCGACGACGGGAATTGGAGAATAAACTCCTAAAACTTGAAGCTGATGTCAAGACGAAAGCCAGCCGATCCACTCCTGAAGATAACAACCGCAAGGAGCAAGACCCATTCACCAAGGAGATCATGAAGACGAAAATCCCAAAGGACTTTAAACTCCCATACATGACCTTATACGACAGCACTACAGATCCCGACCATCATCTCAGTAACTTCAGAAGCAGAATGTATCTCACCGATGCCTCATATGCAGTTCGTTGCAAAGCCTTTCTAACTACTTTAACAAAAACAGCAATTAGATGGTTCGACAACCTCCCTCCTAGGTCCATCTCAAGTTTCAACGACATGGCTAAGAAATTCCTGGCCAGATTCTCCATCCAAAAGGACAAAGTTAAACATGCTCTGAGCTTACTAGGAATAAGGCAAGGAGAACGGGAAACCTTGCGTAATTACATGGAAAGATTCAACAGGACATGCATGGATATACAGAACCTGCCAACAGAAGCCGCTATTATGGGCCTCATTAATGACTTACGAGAAGGGCCCTTTAGTCAATCTATATAAAAAAAGTACCCCACATCTCTGAACGAGGTGCAGGAATGAACAAAAAAGTAATCAACATGGAGGAAAACTCCCGACTAGGAGAGACCTCGAAGGCCGGATTCACCCCACGGAATAAGGATAAAGATTCCAGAAAGAAGGAAGACCGACATGGAGAGAAAATTAAAAAATACCACAATTACACCCCTCTACCGGTGTCTCTTGTGGACATATACAGAGAGGTTTGCAACACGAAAAAATACCACGAGCTCGGCCACTCAAAGGCAAAAAAAGAGGAGAAAATCGAGCTGAATATTGTGAATACCATTGGATCTGCGGGAACTCCACCAATGAGTGTTTTGATTTAAAAAATGTCATAGAAAAGCTTGTACGAGAAGGAAAGCTAGATCGATATTTGGCCACCCGTGATGATGAACAAAGAAAAAGAAGAAGAGCAGAAGATGTCGGACCAACTGCGCGATCATCTCAAACGGCAGAAAGACATGTCCACATGATACACGGCGGATTTACCGGAGGAGGAATCTCTAAATCATCTCGCAAAAGACATCTCAAAGACGTATATCACGTCGCAGGAAAGGAGGAAGCACCCGACATCCCGGCAATCACCTTTACAAAGGAAGACACATCCGGCGTCGCATCAGGGCATGACGATCCCATGGTCATCACCATTATACTGGAAAACACAAATCTTCACCGTACACTGATAGACCAGGGGAGTTCTGCCGATATATTATTCAAAATAGCTTTCGATAAACTCGGCCTAGAAGAAAAAAAAACTCAGAGCGTATCCAGACAGCCTGTTCAGGCTAGGCGATACCCCAGTTCAACCGATGGGATACATCTCACTCCACATGACTTTCGGAAAAGGAAGTCAGTCAAGAATACTCAAAATAGATTACATCGTAGTCGACGTAAGTTCAGCCTACAATGCCCAAATAGGTCGGACAACGTTAAATTAGCTTGGCGCAATAGTCTCAACTCCACATCTATGCATGAAGTTCCCAACTGTAGGAGGAATAGCTACGATAAAAGCAGATCAGAGGATGGCGCGCCGCTGTTACAACGAAAATCTAAACCTCAGAGGCAGAGGAGAAGAATTCCACACAATTGAGCTCGGTGGAGTTTAGAGGCGGAAAGAGCTTTGCCCACAACCTGAAGGAGAAATAGAGAAAATTCAGATCGGGGATACCCCGGACCAAACAACCAATATCGGCACACTCTTAAAAGGAGACATCAAAGAATCACTCATACAGTTTCTACGTGACAACGCCAACCTCTTTGCATGGAAGGCTGCAGACATGCCAGGCATAGATCCCACGTTAATGTGCCACAAGCTAGCAGTCTACCCGGGATCTCGGCCAGTACAACAAAGGCGTAGAAAGCTAGGATTAGAACGCTCTTAAGCTGTGGAAGAACAGGTACAAGCTCTACTGGAGGCAGGTTTCATAAGAGAAGTCAAATACCCGCTATGGCTTGCTAATGTTGTATTGGTAAAAAAAGTCAAACGGGAAGTGGAGAATGTGCACCGACTATACCGATCTCAACAAAGCATGCCCGAAAGATCCTTACCCGCTCCTGAACATCGACGCTCTGGTAGATGCCTCCTCTGGATATAAATACCTCTCCTTCATAGATGCATACTCTGGATATAACCAAATCCCAATGTACCCACCCGACCAAGAAAAAACCTGATTCTTAACCCCAAAGGCAAATTACTGCTACATTGTTATGCCTTTCGGTCTTAAAAACGCGGGAGCCACTTACCAAAGATTAATGAACAAGGTTTTTTCGGATCACATCGGAAAGGTCATAGAGGTCTACGTGGACGACATGCTAGTAAAGACACAAAACAAAGAGATGTTATTATCCGATCTGACACAAGTATTCAACACCATAAGACGACACGGCATGCGACTCAATCCCGCAAAAATGCACATTCGCAGTAGAAGCTGGTAAATTCTTGGGTTTTATGATCACACAGAGAGGAATCGAGGCAAACCCAGATAAATGCAGGGCCATACTCGACATGAAAAGCCCGACTTGTGTCAAAGAAGTATAACAACTCAACGGGAGGTTGGCAGCCTTGTCGAGATTCCTGGCCGGATCAACAATAAGATTTCTCCCTTTCTACGCCACTCTAAGGAAAGGAAAATAGTTTGAATGGATAGCAGAATGCGAGCAAGCCTTCCAAGACTTCAAAAGATTCCTGGGTCGACCACCTATAATAAGTCGGCCACGGGAAAGAGAACCACTCATATTGTACCTTGCAGTTGGAAATCGGGCAATAGCCTCAGCACTAGTTCGAGAAGACAACAGTGGACAACAACCCATATACTTTATCAGCAAAGCATTGCAGCTATCCGAGCTGAACTACCAGAAAATAGAAAAGTTCGCTTACGCTCTCATACTAACATCACGATGACTTCGCCCATACTTCCAGTCTCACACCATTAAAGTTCGGACCAACCAGCCCATAAAAGGGATACTACAGAAAACAGACTTGGCAGGCAGAATCTTGTAATGGACAGTCGAGTTGTCCGAATTCGACATTCAATACGAAGCTCGGACGGCCATCAAATCTCAATATCTGGCCGACTTCATTACGGAATTCACGGACACACCGGAAATCCCCACATAATGGAATTTATATGTGGATGGTTCCTCAAATAAAATGGAAAGTAGCGCTGGCATAATAATTGAAAGCGACCAGGGAACCCAAATCAAACTCTCCCTCAAATTTGGGTTCCCTGCCTCAAACAATCAAGTGGAATATGAGGCACTACTACCTGGTTTGAAGCTGGCTAGGGAGGTTGGAGCTCAAAAACTTATCATCTTCAGTGTTCACAGGTAGTTACATCACAAATAACAGGAAGCTACCAAGCCAAAGATCCCACTATGAAAAAATACTTAGACAAACCCGGGAACAGCTTGAACAACTCAGAGAGTATGAGATTCGTCACATACCCCGAGAACAGAATGCCCGGGCCGATGCACTCTCAAAACTAGCCAGCACCAAACCAGGAGGCAACAATAGAAGCCTTATCCAAGAAATTCTACAGAATCCATCAATCTCAGAAAAAGAAAAAGTCCTAGCCATAACAGGTCGTGATCAGGGATGGATGACTCCCATAATTAATTACCTCAGAACAGAAGCCTTCCCTACAGATGAAAAAGAGGCAAAGAGGTTAAAACGGAAAGCACAATACTATACCATCATAAATAATACTCTATACAAAAGAGGGATTTCAATACCATTGCTAAAATGCGTGCCGACTTCGAACACAAAATATGTCCTAGAAGAAGTACACAGTGGCATTTGTGGCAGTCACCTAGGAGCGCAGGCACTCACCAAAAAAGTACTTCGGGCAGGATTTTATTGGCCAACTCTACAAAAAGAAGCCACAGAATTTGTAAGAACATGTTCACCATGCCAGAAACATGCCAACTTTCACACCGCCCCGCCAGAGGAACTCATCAGCATAACCTCACCTTGGCCATTCGCAAAATGGGGACTCGATCTCCTCGGACCTTTCCCTCAAGGATCGGGACAAGTTAAATTCCTCATTGTAGGAATAGACTACTTCACAAAATGGATCGAGACAGAATCCCTAGCCAATGCCACAGCTCAAAGAAGTCGGAAATTTCTATATAGAAATATCGTCACAAGGTTCGGAGTTCCACACTCCATCACTACAGACAATGGTACCCAGTTCACAGACGCAGGCTTCAGAAAACTAGCGGCTGACTTGAATATAAAAAACAATTCACCTCTGTTGAGCACCCCCAAGCCAATGGGCAAGCTGAAGCTACTAACAAAGTTATATTAGCAGGGTTAAAACGGAGATTACAAGATGCAAAGGGAGCCTGGGCTGAGGAGCTTCCGCAAGTCCTATGGGCATATCGAACGACTCCACATTCTACGACAAATGAGTCACCTTTCTGATTAGCTTACGGAATGGAGGCAATGATCCCAGTGGAGGTCGAAGAAGGATCACCCAGAGTAATCCATTTTAACGAAAAAGCCAATTCCCAACTTCAAAGGGAAGAGCTCGACTTACTTCCAGAAATCCGAGAAAGAGCTCGGATAAGGGAAGAGGCGTTGAAACGACGAATAGCCTCTAGATACAATCAAAAAGTAATACAGCGGGCCTTTGCTGAAAACGACCTCATCCTAATCCGAAACGACATAGGAATAACTCGACCTGGAGAAGGAAAACTGGCAGTAAACTAGAAAGGACCCTTCCGAGTCATAGAAGTACTGGAAAAAGGCTACTACAGGCTTTCCAAACTCGACGGGTGAGAGCTTCCTAGGTCATGGCACGCCTGCAACCTAAGAAGGTACTATAGCTAGGGATGATAAAAGATCTTGGACAAGGCGCACTCTTTTTCCTGAAAAAGGTTTTTTAACGAGGCGCCCCGCCAAGACCTACAAATCACCTGACTTAGGAAATTAACTCCTCATGTATATTTGCATTCTCTTTTAATAAAATTTGTCCAGATTCTCTACAAACGCTCAAGTCATATTATTCTGAAAACATTCATCGCCCGATTATAAAGCTACAGATCGACAGAAAGTGAAAACCAAATTCACTGTGCGATCACGATAAAAACGAGGGTTAAAACCCAAATTCTACGAAATCGGCAAAGATGAAAATAGAATAATGCAAGAAGTTATAGAAAGTGATCCATAGAAAGGACCTGACAAGGTCCTAATAAAATGGATTGCTATAAAATAACTTAAAGACTGGCCGGCACAAAAAGTCGGACCAGCCGCAACAACTCAAGTTATAAGTAAAGCCCTGGAAAGAGGTCTAGCCAACCCTATAAAAGAGGATTACTATAACTTCGAAGAGTCTGACATGAGGAAGTCGGACTCCTACAAATAAGTTACAAAAGATAATCCATGAAAGAAACCTAAACAAGGTCCAAGAAAGAGGATTATCAAGTAACTCGATAGGGCCCGACGTGACGAAGTCGGCCCAGAAAGATAAGTTACAAAAGATAATCCCTGAAAGAGACCTAAACAAGGTCCAAGAAAGAGAATTATCAAGTAACTCGACAGGGCCCGACGTGACGGAGTCGGCCCAGAAAGATAAGTTACAAAAGATAATCCCTGAAAGAGATCTAAAGAAGGTCCAAAAAAGAGGATTATCAAGTAACTCGACAGGGCCTGACGTGACGAGGTCAGCCCAGAAAGATCCAAGAAAGAGGATTATCAAGTAACTCGACAGGGCCCGACATGACAAAATTGGCCCAGAAAGATGTAAAGCTACAAAAGGTAATTCCCGAAAGGGACCTGAACAAGGTCCAAGAAAAAGGATTACCAAGTAACTCGATAGGACTCGATATGATGAAGTCGGGCCCAGGAGACAAATTACAAAAATAGTCCCCAAAAGAGACCTAAATAGGGTCCAAAAAAGAGGATTACAAACAAAACTAAGCCAAAGAATCAAGCTGATCATGCTAGGACAAAATCCGAGCCTACGAAGATACCAAGACGAGTGCAAGCAGACATGATATAAAAACTACTAAGTTATGATAATAGCAAGCTTCAGAGGCCACCAAAATCAGCCCTGAAAGCTTGGAAACTACTTTGTTTTTCGACATAAAAGTTGCTAAATAAGCATCCAAAAAAAAGGGTATCAACGGTCAGTAAAAACACAATTTACAAAGATAAAGAAGTTCAAAAGCCCACAAGCCGGGCTGTCTACATTAAACAGGAAGAAAACTCAGTCAACATTAAAAGACTTCTCAGCAGCATCGACTCGGGGTGAAGGAGGATGAGTCTGAAGAGGCATCGCATCTACCGTCCAATTATCTCGGTTCAAGATTTGGCAATCCGGTTCCCTTTCTGGACGACTGATCCCAGCAGTAGAAGTCAAAGAAGCCTGCACAGCAGAAGTCTTGGTAGCAGGCAGTGAGGGACGATCATCATCATCATCATCGGGATCGTCAGGAACAATCTTACCATCCCAAACAATATTGTCCAGGCTAATAAGGGAAAGGTCGAGATCTGGCGCAAGAACTCAGAATTGCTCTTTCAGATTCTCATAAGCCACAGTAACACTACCTACAAGATGACTTTGAAGCTTGGAGTAATCAGCTTGAACAGATTCCAACCTATCCCTGAGCTCCATCACCTCTCTATAAGTAGTAACATAGCTATCCTTATGTTTTTGAGCCGTATCCTCGGCCAGTTGCGCGGTAGCCGCCAGACCAACAGCCCGGGCCTTTACCCCCTTCAGCTCCTTTTTTAGTTCGGCCACTTCCACCTCGAGCTCCTCCTTCAAACCCTTAATTTGGTCAAATTCTAATTTCGCCTCCTCCATAAAAGCCTTGGTAGCATGGATAGGAAGATCTTGAGTAGTTCGGTATAAAGCCGCTCCCATGTGTGCCAGTGTAATACCATTATGAGTAATAAAGTCTAAATGACGAAGAATGGATACATCGTCGGTAGGCATGACACCATAGGGAGCAATCTGTTGGTCTACAAACCCAACTGCATCGAAGTCAGGAGCACCAAGATTGAACGGCTCGACAGTCCGAGGTCTTTTTGGAAGAGGAGCAACTGGAGGAGCAGAGGTACCAACTGAGGTCTGAGGCGGGTCAACCAAATGAACCCGGGGAATCGGGATCATCCTCCTCGGCCCAGGAAAGCTCGGGACAGACGGCTTCGACAAAACCTAGGAGGACCCTTACCCGACCACCTTGGCCAGGACATTCTGAGCTGCGGTAGCCTTCCTCGCCTTCTTAAAGGCCTTCAGTGAGTCATTATTCTTCGACATCTCTGAAAAACAAGAAAAATACAATGACTTATGAATATCCAAAAAGAAAGCAGAAAACAAAAGACATGAGAACACGGTTTATAAAATACCCAGCACAGCACGAATCAAGGATGGATTCCCCAAAAATTTCTTGGTCTCAAGATGAGGAGGCTCCCCCCAAATATCTTCCAAAGCAGCGAAAAAGGCCTGCTCGACCTTGTCTAACATCTCCCAGGTATACCTAGACACAACTACATTCCTCTGCCACTCTAAAGGAAAACGAGGCTCGCCATTCTCATCCAGGAAGAAAGGACAAGCTCATTCAACAGCTCGGATCTTGAAAAAGTAATTCTTAAAATCATGGAAAGACTCATCATACATGGAGAAGACTTTATATCCCTGGGCCGACCTAAAAGAAATCCAAGAAGCTTTCTTTTTGGTAGTTCCAGGCATGGTCAGCACAAACAGATACAGAAAAAGGGTTAAAGAAGGATTAACACCGAATTCATGGCAAACTAGCTGAAAAATCTTAATAAAACCCCAAGAATTCAGATGAAGTTGAGATGGGGCCACGTTACAAGACCACAACAGGTCGGTCTCAAAGGAAGTAAAAGGAAGGGTAATATCCATCTAGCTAAAGAAAAAATCGTATGCATAAAAGAAAGGACGCTCCCCCTGGGTCGGAACAGGAAAGCAGACCATGTCATCAGAATCGGGTGCCACCAGCTCATAATTGCGTTCTTGATTCTCAATACTACACATCTGATGGTGTTTTCTAAGCTCCGCACAGAACTCCTGTTAGCTAGAGATACACATAGCAACACAAGGGAGTCCAACCAGTCGAACATCCCCTCAGAAACCTTAGAGGACGGCTCGACAATATTTTTGCGAGACGACATGGCCAACTAATCCTACAAATAAAAGGAAATGGGTTACTAACCCAAAAAAAATTCGGGCAATATGGAAGCAACTCGGACAACGCAACCTTAAGCAGACAAACAGTAAAAGGAAAACCCCAAGATGCACAACGAGGTCCAGGCGCATCCTTTGGAGGCAATGACAAAGTAAGGTTTCAGAAAAATGCTACAAAAACAAAACTCTCTCCCAAAGCAAACAACATCCCGAGGAGAAAAAGGCGAAAGTCAAGGAAAAGTCATCAACAAAAACAAAATCATCAATGAAGCAAACAAAGGAGCAACCTTTGTCAAAACAGCAGTACGGAAATCAATGACAAACACCAGGAAAATCACTCAAAGCATACATAAGGATGAAAGAAGACCAGGAAACAGGCATCACAGCAATAAACCAAGCACAAAAACAAGAAAAAGGTTCAAGCTTTCCAAAACATACAAAATCAGAGCGTCATCAAAAAAGAAAAAATGAAGCAGCAGAAATAAACAGTGAAGAGAAAGCGAAAACCAACCTGGAAGAAGAAAGAAAGCTTTGAAAAGGAGCAGTGTAAAATCGACCATGAAGCAGAAGCGCCGAGCAAATACCAAAGCGTCACAGAGAAAAAACGAGAATACAGGATGAAGCAGCGAAAAAGAGGAGAAGTTACAGGAAAAGAAAAACCGTCTCTTGGATACAAAATTCAAATAAAAGAACCAAGAGAAATGGGGCATTAAAAGCCCATTAATGAAGGTGTTAAAACCCTGGCATGTTTCCAAAGCTAGAGTGCTAAATGCAAAGGCGCGCGCTTTTAAAGAAACAGAAACGTGCCGCATTCAAGGAGAACTCTACAAAAAGGAATCGACAAAATGCTCGATTTCGGTTTCGCCTGAGAAAGGATCGAAGTCCTAAGACTAAAAACTCGACCTCAAAAGGAAGACCAAGCTCGAGCAGGGGCACTGTTCATACCCTGGGTCGAGCTGTCCGACCCGGGATGTTCTACCGACAAAGCAACTGACCTCTTCAGGTCAGGACAATCCGACCTCTTTGCAGAGAGCTCGGCCAAAACTACCAGAAAAGCCCAATAAAGGGCCCAAACAAGGGAACACGATCCGAATCCAAGGGCAGCTCAAGCCTATAGAGATAAAGGCAGTTCCCTTAAAGATAAGATGACCTCGCTCGAAGATAAAGATAAGATAAGATAACTAACTTATCTTATCTAAGGAAGGTCTTTCTACACCATTATAAATACACTGGAGCACCCAGGTATAACTCATACTCTGATTCTACTCAATACATGCTTAATACCCTTGCTAACTTAAGCATCGGAGTCCCTTGCAGGTACCCCCCACCTTCCGGGGACGAAGGAATCAGCACCACCATCAAGTCCAACAAATCGGATACAACCGTTCTGACCAGCACAGAAGATCTCATCCGAGATCGACCTACAGTTTCAGGTAACCCTTGAAACAGCTATCATTTTATGTGCAACAATATTTAGTAGTGATAACAACATTAGCATTAATTATATCTAATAGTTTGCATAATACGATAACAACGAAATTAATACTTCATTGTAAGCTAACTATTTCTAATAAAATCATAAAAAGATTTGGGATACTACTTTTATTTATTAAAACCCACTATTCAGTCAAGATTTAATTGAATTTTGGAAAATACTAATCGTGATATAACTATCAATCTACATACGCCATGAACATTAAGCCACACATTAATCATAAAAGACCGCTTAACAATTGTTGACTTTAACCCTAGTTCTGTTATGCAACTTCGTCAGTATTTTCATCTGCATTGTCTATGGAGTCTTCTATATCATCATCCCTGGTCAACTGCAACTCTCCAATTTCACCTGCCACTGAGAAGTTCAACCCTGGTTGTAGAGAAAAAGTAACTTTAGCTTCTTCATTATCTTCTCCCATGTCATACAAGTCTCGTGGCTTGACTTGAACCACTACACTCCATTATTTATCTACTTCATCATCCACATAGTATACAAGATGAGCCTTTGATGCCAATATGTAGGGCTCATGGTCCTCTTGATCACCGGTGTGTATCGAACGAGAAAAGTTAAACCTAGTAAGACCCAAGTGATCTTGTTTTATGCCCCTACTAGTAGTCGTATCCGTCCAAACACACTTGAACAGCACGATTGAGAATCAACAGCTGTAATTTAACTTAATTATGTCTACTATTTTGCCATAGTATGGAACACTACCAACAGCCACTTTTTTGTCACGCATGCTTGCATAACTTCGTGTATTAGACGAGACATATACTCCACTATTTTGGATTTTCATTCTTTCCTCCTTTTCCATAGTTTTAAACTTATACACGTTGACATTGTATGCCCCATAACGTGTTGCTTAAAGTATTGGTCCACATGCAAGCCATTTAATCTCGTTTGGATACTGGGTGCTCTCCATTGGAACCTGTTATCATATAACAACCATAGTTAATTTCATCAAAGGTCGTTTTATTATAGTAAATATTTTATGCTATGAAGGCAATTGGTATAATGCATACTCTTTGCTCACCTGGTGCTTGGACCATTGAAAAAATTTCTTGTGCACAATGCTGTCTATTTTCGATTGCGACCTTGTTTGATCTCGTAGCTTTCTCTTTGTTTTAACTCTAAATGAAATATATGGAATTGCAGAACATTATTTGCAAATAGTGCACGGGTTATATGATTTATATCCGAGATTTAAAATATTACATAAGATTACTTACTCAATAAAGTCAGAAACAACCTCGCAGTTGACTAGCACGTGACGATGTGCTTGAAGTCGTTCCATTTGACTCAGCTTGAAATATGTTGCAGTTTCTATCACCCTTCCAACTTTTGGAAACATGGTTTCATATGAACTAGGGAGTACTGACGTTAGGATTTTTGCTAGTAAAAAATTTTGTAAAAATATAGTCGCGTTGTGCGTATAGATTCTAAACCGACAGAAAATCCCTTCGTACAAATGTTTTGGTTGTCACAAGTAACAAACCCCTAAATAAATTGATAACCAAAGTATTTAAACCTCGGGTCATCTTCTCAAGGAATTGTAGGGAGGTGTTCTTATTATTAGTTATGAGTCTTATAAATTGGGGGTTTTGAAAGTAAGAAAGAAGTATGTTAAATGACAAGTAAAATAAATAAATAACTATAAAATAAACTCTTGGCAAGATATGAGAAATTGGAAGTCATATCCTAGTTATCCTTATCGATGGTGATGAGAATTGAGTTTTAATCCCACTTAGTTAACCTTTACTAAAGCAAAGGAAAGTCAAGTGGACTAATTAGTTTGATCCTCAGGTCCTAGTCAATTCCCAAGAAAGGACTAGAGTTATTGGAATTGAATTCAATTAGCAAAAATAGCAATTATCAATCCCGATGAGTTGATAACTCAAGAGTTACCAATTAACCAACCAAAGCCAAGAATGTAGAAAGCTAAATTAAAATCATATATCTGAAAACATCTCAATAATGTGTATTAAATAAGAAAATCAATCCTAACATGAAAAGTTCATAAGCCAATTGGGCAACACAAATCAGATACAAATAAAAGCTTTAGAGTAAACAAAAATAGAAGAGAAACATAAATTATTGAACCTGGTATGAAGAAACAATCCTAATCCTAATAGAAATCCTAATCCTAAATCCTAAGAGAGAGGTCTCCTCTCTCTCTAAAAACTACATCTAAAACCTCAAATTGTGAGTAATGATTGAATGATGAATGAATGTTCTTATTCTGCTCCACTCCCAGCCTCTAATTTGTATTTTCTAGGCCGAGAACTGGGTCAAAAACAGCCCAGAAGTCACTCCCAGCGCTTTCTGGTCCGTACAGGTCGCTGTAAGGTGACGCGGAGGCGTCATCCATGCGTTTGCGTGGAATAAGATTCGCAGATGCGTTGCGTCCGCGTGGAGCGCGCGTTCGCGTTGCCTATCTGTACGGCCACTATGAAGAATTATATATCAAATCGAAGCCCCGGACATTAGCTTTCCAACTCAACTAGAACCATCTCATTTGGACCTCTGTAGCTCAAGTTATGACCATTTGAGTGCGAAGAGGTCAGGTTGGACAGTTTAGCAATTTCTTCAACTTCTTGTATTCCTTCCACTTTTGCATGCTTCCTTTCCATCCTCTAAGCCATTCTTGCCCTGTAATCCCTGAAATCACTTAACACACATATCAAGGCATCTAATAGTAATAAGAGAGGAAAAAGATTAGCAAATATAAGGCCAAAGAAGCATGTTTTCAATCATAGCACAAAATCAGGAAGGAGAATGTAAAACCATGCAAATCATATGAATAAGTGTATGAAAGATTGATAAAATCCACTCAATTAAGCACAAGATAAACCATAAAATAGTGTTTTATCAACCTCCCCACACTTAAACATTAGCATGTCCTCATGCTAAGCTCAAGAGAAGTGGTGGGCGAAGTTGTGATCATCAATGGCGCCATCAACATGGTACGCACAATTGTAATCTCAACTATTTATCACAACTTCGCACAACTAACCAGCAAGTGTACTGGGTCGTCCAAGTAATAAACCTTACGCAAGTAAGGGTCGATCCCACAGAGATTGTTGGTATGAAGCAAGCTATGGTCACCTTGTAAATCTTAGTCAGGCAAACTCAAATGGTTATGGATGATGTATGAATAAAGCATAAAGATAAAGATAGAGATACTTATGTAATTCATTGGTGAGAACTTCAGACAAGCGAATGGAGATGCTTTGTCCCTTCTGTCTCTCTGCTTTCCTACTGTCTTCATCCAATCCTTCTTACTCCTTTCCATGGCAAGCTGTATGTAGGGTTTCACTGTTGTCAGTGGCTACCTCCTATCCTCTCAGTGAAAATGTTCTACGCACCCTGTCACGGCACGGCTAATCATCTGTCGGTTCTCAATCAGGTTGGAATAGAATCTAGTGATCCTTTTGCGTCTATCACTAACGCCCAGCCTTCAGGAGTTTGAAGCTCGTCACAGTCATTCAATCATTGAATCCTACTCAGAATACCACAGACAAGGTTTAGACCTTCCATATTCTCTTGAATGCAGCCATCAATTCTAGCTTATACCACGAAGATTCCGGTTAAAGAATCCAAGAGATATCCACCCAATCTAAGGTAGAACGGAGGTGGTTGTCAGGCACACGTTCATAGGTGAGAATGATGATGAGTGTCACAGATCATCACTGATGCCAGGGCATTTTGGCCAGTTTCACTGACCTTTTCTTTACTGTTTTTAGGTAATTTCATGCATTTTCTTAGGAAATAAGTTAGTTTTGGGCAGATATTCACTCAGACCTTAATTCAAGCATACATTGTGCATTTTACATTATTTCATGAGGATTTTGCATGATTTTAATGACAAAATTGTATATTGCATTATGCTTGATTTCAGGACCAAAGGAAGCAAGGAATGGGAGGTAACTTGCAAAGTTAAGGAGAAAAGTAATTGCCAAAAAACACTCTCAAAAGCCATCAATGCCCACGTTAAAGAGTCACATTAACTAAGTTAACGTGAACTTTAACATGGAGAAGAGAAATTGAGCCAACGTTAGTGACACTTAACATTGTCACTAAC
>NC_029775.3:84387942-84388639 GCF_000817695.3 Arachis duranensis | reverse complement strand
ATTGATTCTCCTAGTTAAGTGTGATGATTCTTGAACATAGCTACTTTTTGAGTCTTGGTCGTGGCCCAAAGCACTTTGTCTTCCAGTATTACCACCGGATACATACATGCCACAGACACATAATTGGGTGTACCTTTTCAGATTGTGACTCAGCTTTGCTAGAGTCCCCAATTAGAGGTGTCCAGGGTTCTTAAGCACACTCTTTTTGCCTTGGATAACACTTTTATTTCTTTCTTTTTCTTTCTTTTTCTCTTTCTCCTTTTTTTTCGCTTCTTTTTTTTTTGTATTCACTACTTTTTCTTGCTTCAAGAATCATTTTTATGATTTTTCAGATCCTCAGTAACATTTCTCCTTTTTCATCATTCTTTCAAGAGCCAACATTCATGAACCACAAATTCAAAAGACATACGCACTGTTTAAGCATAAATTCAGAAAACAAAAGTATTGCCACCACATCAAAATAATTAATCTGTTATAAAATTTAAAATTCATGCAATTCTTCTCTTTTTCAATTAAGCACGTTTTTTTTTAAGAAAGGTGATGGATTCATAGGACATTCATAACTTTAAGGCATAGACACTAAGACACTAATGATCACAAGACACAAACATAGATAAACATAAGCATGATTTTTTCGAAAAACAGAAAATAAAGAACAAGAAAATTAAAGAACGGGTCCACCTTAGTAATGGCGGCT
>NC_029775.3:84386139-84386696 GCF_000817695.3 Arachis duranensis | reverse complement strand
GGTGAAGGGTTTTTGGGGAAGAGGTGTTGAGGTGATTGGTGAATGGGTGAAGAAGAGAGAGAGTGGTGGGGTAGGTGGGGATCCTGTGGGGTCCACAGATCCTGAGGTGTCAAGGAAAAGTTATCCCTGCACCAAGTGGCGAGCAAAATTGCTCCCTGTGCCAATTCTGGCGTTAAATACCAGGCTGGTGTCCATTTCTGGCGTTTAACGCCAACTTCTTGCCCTTTCCTGGCGTTTAACGCCAGTCTGGTGCCCCTTTCTGGCGTTAAACGCCCAGAATGGTGCCAGACTGGGCGTTAAATGCCCATCTGCTAGCCTTACTGGCGTTTAAATGCCAGCAAGTTCTCCTCCAGGATGTGCTATTTTTCTTTCTATTTTTCTTTCTGTTTTTGCTTTTTCAATTGGTTTTGTGACTTCTCATGATCATCAACCTACAGAAAACATAAAATAACAAAAGAGGATAGATAAATATAATAAGATTGGGTTACCTCCCAACAAGCGCTTCTTTAATGTCAGTAGCTTGACAGTGGGCTCTCATGGAGCCTCACAGATACTCA
>NC_029775.3:84382229-84384283 GCF_000817695.3 Arachis duranensis | reverse complement strand
GAACTTGCAATTCTGTTGCATTAGAGAAACTAATTGAGGCTTAAGCTCAAAGTTGTTTGCTCCAATGGCAGGGATAGAGATGCTTCTCCCATAGAAGTCGGGAGTAAGTGCAGTAAAGTCACCCAGCACCTTCCTTGCATTGTTGGCATTGTTGTTGTTTTCGGCTGCCATGGGTTCTTCTTGTTTGAAGATTTCTGTTAGGTCCTCTATAGAGAGTTGTGCCTTAGCTTCTCTTAGCTTTCGCTTCAAGGTCCTTTCAGGTTCAGGGTTAGCCTCAACAAGAATGCTTTTGTCTTTGCTCCTGCTCATATGAAAGAGAAGAGAACAAGAAAATATGGAATCCTCTATGTTACAGTGTAGAGATTCCTTGAGGTGTCAGAGGAAAAGAAAAATAGAAGGAAGAAGTAGAAGAATTCGAACTTATCAAGAGAGATGGAGTTCAAATTGTTCATTGTGGAATAGTGTTAGTCCATAAATAGAAAGATGTGAGAAGAGGGAAAGAAATTTTTGAAAATATTAAAAAGATTTTAAAAACATTTTGAAAAACTTTAATTGATTTTCGAAAATAAGAGTGGAAAAGAAATCAAGTGATTTTTGAAAAAGATTTTGAAATAAGAAATTAAAAATATATGATTGAAAACTATTTTGTAAAAGATGTGATTTAAGAAGATATGATTTGAAAAACATTTTAAAAAGATTTGATTTTGAAAATTAATGACTTGGCTAACAAGAAAAGATATGATTCAAACATTGAACCTTTCTCAACAGAAGAGGCAACATACTTGAATTGTTGAATCAAATCACTAATTGTTAGCAAGTATTTTTGAAAATTGATTTTGAAAAAATTTGATTGAAAAGATATTATTTGAAAAAGTTTATTTTGAAAAATATTGAAAACTTGAAAAAAATTTGAATTGAAAACAAAATCTTCCCTCTTGTGCCATCCTGGCGTTAAACGCCCAGAATGGTGCACATTCTGGCGTTTAACGCCCAAAGCACTGCCCTTTTGGGCGTTAAACGCCCAGCCAGGCAACCTGGGTGGCGTTTAAACGCCAGTTTGCCTTCTTCACTGGGCGTTTTGAACGCCCAGCTTTTTCTGTGTAATTCCTCTGCTGTATGTTCTGAATCTTCGATTCTCTGTACTATTGACTTGAAAAGACACAAATTAAAAATTTTTTGGATTTTTAATATGAGGAAGAATCAAAATGCAACTAAAATCAAATAACAATGCATGCAAGACACCAAACTTAGCAGTTTATATACTACTGACACTATCAAAATGAGAATGCATATAACAAAACACTCAAGTCAAGAGAATTCAAAGATCAGAGCAAGGAAATCATCAAGAACAACTTGAAGATCACGTAAGACACATGAATGAATGCAAGAAGAACAGAAACATGCAATTGACACCAAACTTAAAATGAGACACTAGACTCAAACAAGAAACATAGAATATTTTTGTTTTTTTTTATTTTGTAAAATTTTTTTTCGAAAATTAAGTGGAAAAGAAAATAAAGATATCAAAATTCTTAATGAGAATTCCAGGAATCATTGCAATGCTAGTTTAAGACTCCGGTCCAGGAATTAGACATGGCTTCTGTTCATACCCTGACCGGACTCCTCCAACTCGGCAAAATCCATGAAAGGTCCGACCTCGTCCCAAGGCCCACGCCTGAGGTCGGACCTCGGACAACAAAGCTAAGAAGGCCCATCAAAAGGAACGCAGCCCAAAACCTAAAGGCCGAAAAGGCCTAGAAAAGGCGGTTCCACAAAGATAGAGATAAAACTCCCAAAAAGATAAGATAAAGATAAGAATATCTTATCCAAGGGGAGATCACGGCCAACTACTATAAATACACTGGAGCACCCAGGTATGGCACACATTCCACACTCTACACATATCTGCTTGGACCCATGCTAACTTAAGCATCGGAGTGTCATTGCAGGTACAACCACCAATCACTCTGCATACCAAGCTCGGGTCATCAGTCCCCCCACCTCGGGCTTCTCCAAGACGACCGAGCTACACGTTTCAGGTAACCCTCGGAACA
>NC_029775.3:84381758-84382042 GCF_000817695.3 Arachis duranensis | reverse complement strand
AGAAACTGAACAAGATCTGAGAAGGGAGGCTCGAAAGCGCAGAGAATTAGAAGAAAAACTACGGAAAATAGAGGCCAACCTAAAAGACCGAACAGAACGCGACACCACCCCCGAATGCAACCATGATCCCTTCACGCAAGAGATCATGAAGGAGAAGGTACCACGAAACTTCAAACCGCCCGATATGGATCTCTACGACGGCACCACCGATCCAAGTCACCACCTCAGCAACTTCAGAAGCAGAATGTACCTAGTCGACGCCTCCGACGCGATTCGGTGCAAAG
>NC_029775.3:84373263-84374307 GCF_000817695.3 Arachis duranensis | reverse complement strand
ATTGAGAACCGACAGATGATTAGCCGTGCTGTGACAGAGCATTTGGACCATTTTCACTGAGAGGATGGGATGTAGCCATCAACAAGGGTGATACCTCCAGACGATTAGCCGTGCAGTGACAGCGCATAGGACCATTTTCCAGAGAGGAAGAAAAGTAGCTGTTCATACCCTGACCGGGCTCCTCCAACTCGGCCAAATCCATGAAAGGTCCGACCTCGTCCCAAGGCCCACGCCTGAGGTCGGACCTCGGACAACAAAGCTAAGAAGGCCCATCAAAAGGAACGCAGCCCAAAACCTAAAGGCCGAAAAGGCCTAGAAAAGGCGGTTCCACAAAGATAGAGATAAAACTCCCAAAAAGATAAGATAAAGATAAGAATATCTTATCCAAGGGGAGATCACGGCCAACTACTATAAATACACTGGAGCACCCAGGTATGGCACACATTCCACACTCTACACATATCTGCTTGGACCCATGCTAACTTAAGCATCGGAGTGTCATTGCAGGTACAACCACCAACCTCTCTGCATATCAAGCTCGGGTCATCAGTCCCCCCACCTCGGGCTTCTCCAAGACGACCGAGCTACACGTTTCAGGTAACCCTCGGAACAGCTTCATAGCCAGCCAAACTTTCAAAGAAAGCTCCGGTCCAAAACACTAGACATGGCCAATGGCCAGCCAAGCCTTAGCAGATCATTGCTCCAACAGTAAGATTGATAGAAATCAACAAGCTCTTGTGATGATAAGTTGAAACCTCGGTCCAATAAAATTAGACATGGCTTTACAGCCAGCCAGACTTCAACAGATCATCATGAAACTCTAGAATTCATTCTTAAGAATTCTGAAAAAAATACCTAATCTAAGCAACAAGATGAACCGTCAGTTGTCCAAACTCAAACAATCCCCGGCAACGGCGCCAGAAACTTGGTGGGCGAAGTTGTGATCATCAATGGTGCCATCAACATGGTACGCACAATTGTAATCTCAACTATTTATCACAACTTTGCACAACTAACCAGCAAGTGTACTGGGTCGTCCAAGTA
>NC_029775.3:84367788-84373163 GCF_000817695.3 Arachis duranensis | reverse complement strand
GTAAATTAAAGGGATAGAAGAGTAGAGGGGGAGAAGAAGAGAAAGAAAGAAGAAAGAAAAAGAAAGAAATTAGGATTTCGGAAAGAAAAAAAAAAGATATTTTGGTTGATTTGGATATTCTGTGCGCCGCATATGACGCGGACGCGTGGGTCACACGATCGCGTGGTGTGTGATTTTTGTCAAGTGACGCGAATGCGTGGGTCACGCGATTGCGTGACTTGAATTGTGCGAATGGCGCGAGTGCGGCCTCGCGTTCGTGCAACTTTCTGTTTGAAATTCATTTTGCCAAAATTTTGGGTGACGCGATCGCTTGGGTGACGCGATCGCGTGAATGGCTACACTTCCAAAAGGACGCGGACGCGTGGGTGGCACGTTTGCGTGGTGGGGCTTCTGCTGCTAGCACCATTCTAGCCACACTCTATCATAACTCTCTGCCCTACACCCGTTTTACGTCGATTTTACAGGGCCACGCATTCGCGTGTGTGACGCGGACGCGTGGGAGGCATTTTTCCCGTATGACGCGGACGCTTTAGTAACGTGGTCGTGTGGATCAATTTGTGCCAAAGGCACGCCTTCGGCCACACTTTCACGTGACTCTCTGTTCAATCTTATATCTTCCCAACGCACTTGTGACGCGGACGCGTCAGCGATGCTTACGCGTTGCGTGCGTGTTTTTTTTTTATGCAGTAAGCAGAATGCAAAATGCAATGAATGTTATGCAGAAATTCCAGGTTCAAACAAAATTCAAAAACAAAGCAAAATGGAAAGGGAACGATCATACCATGGTGGGTTGTCTCCCACCTAGCACTTTTAGTTAAAGTCCTTAAGTTGGACATTTGGTGAGCTCCTTGTTATGGCAGCTTGTGCTTGAACTCATCCTGAAACTTCCCCCAATGCTTGGACTTCCAATAAGCTCTATCAATACCAAGTAAATTTACCAAGCGTTGATGAAGTTCTCCACAAGCTTCTAGCTCCCAAAGTTGATCCTCATATATTCCTGGATCCCAAATCTTGTTTCTACACCCATCTTCAAGTTGATTATCATGATTCCATCCGGGTGGAAAGCAGTCTGAATTCTCACTAAAGCGGCCAAACAACTTCTTAGACCCATTCAGTTGAGCTCTATACCAAAATTTGCGTTTAAACTTAAAGCTTCCAACCATAATGAACTTTGCAGGACAATTCTTACCACTGACCATCTTCCTCTTTCTCTTAATGTCAAAAAGAGCTCTAAGCTGACCATCCGTCTCTAGTAGCCCATATTTAAGTGGGAAAGGAAAGGATAAGGATAGGAATTTTACCCACTTGAATGTTGTGTTGGACGGTAATGGTCTTGGGAGAGATATTTCTAATGAATTTGCAAGCTCCACTCCCTTGTGCTCTTCTCTGACAACTTCCACCTCTTTGTAAGCTTCTTCAATTTCAACCTCTTCCTCTTGGTGGCTTTCTTCCAATTCAACCTCTTCTTCATTGTTTACCAAGGGCATGGGAGGTTGTGCTTTTTCTTCTTTAAACTCCATCTCTTGATCAACCTCTTCCAAGTCTTCAACCATGACATGCCTTGGAGGTTGTACATCCACCTCAACATTAATTTCAAGCATCTTGGAAGGAGGCTTTATGAATGGACTTTCCAATGGAGGTTCAGCATCTCCTAAGTCTTCAACCACTTCTTCTTCTTCAATAATTATGGCTTCCTCCACTTGTTCCAGTACAAATTCATGCTCCTTACTGTCCACCGAAGTTTCTAATGTCTCCTTCATGCTACGTTCTTCATTAGATTGTCCACATGAAGCCATTGGGGTTCCTTGAGTGTCCGAACATTGGGAAGCTAATTGATTTATCACTTGATTCAATTAATGAAGGGTTGCGTGAAATTGATCCACTGTTTCCTGGAAATGATCCTTTGACTCTTGTTCCTCCTTGATGATTACATTTCCATGACAACTCCCTTCAATTGCTCCTTCATCTTCAAGGGTCTCTCCTACCTTCACCTTTAGTGCCTCCTCTAGCTCCTTATGAAGTATGGATTTGCGAAGATGATCCTCTCTCTCTTGTTCCATATCAATAGCATCATTGGGATCATCTTGCTCTTGGATTGATGGATGTGGGTGCTCTTCCATGGATGGTGGTGATGGGATGGGTGGATCATTATGTGGTTGAAAAGGAAGTGTACTAGAGCTTGAGAGTTGATTGTTGAAGATATTTGGTGGTCCGATTCGGGCGGCGAGAGCTTGTATAGTAGAGTTTAGATCGGCAAATGCTTTCTCCATGGAGGTTTGGGGTGGATAGGAGGGTTCATTTGTTGGGAGAAAGGGTTTATGGTAGAAAGGTGATTCATCTTGATAATGATAAGGAGATGGTGTATATTGAGGTGGTGGTTCTAAGTATGGCTCATAAGGTGGTTGGTGTGGTGGATAAGAATTAGGGTCATATGGAGGTGTTTGGTGGAAAAGGGCTTGTGAGTATGGTGGTTCAAAGCTATGTTGAGAAGGTGGTTCATTGGCATATGATGGGGCTTGTTGGTAACTACAAGGGGGTCCACCAGATCTATCATCTTGGTATGCATTGTAGAATGGTCTTTGTCCATGATATCCTGGAAGGTGTTGTTGCCTAAAGGGTTGATCAGATCCTCTTGGCTCCATCCATCTTTGATTGCTTTGACCTTGATGCATATTCCTGCTATAGCTTCCTCTTCCTGCAACATAGTTGTAACAAGACTCATAGCCAAAGGGGTGAGAGTTCATAGTAGTAGGAGAAAATTAGAAACAAAAACTAACAAAAAGAAAATATTTTGAAAAAGATATGATTTTTTTTGAAAAAAAATTTTGAATTTTGAAAAATAAGATAAGATAAGATAAAAATTTTAAAATCTGAATTTTTTTGAAAAAAAATATTTACAATAACCAATAATAAGGCACACATTTGCAATTCCCCGGCAACAGCGCCATTTTGACGTTAGGATTTTTGCTAGTAAAGAATTTTGTAAAAATATAGTCGCGTTGTGAGTATAGATTCTAAACCGACAGAAAATCCCTTCGTACAAACGTTTTGGTTGTTACAAGTAACAAACCCTAAATAAATTGATAACCGAAGTATTTAAACCTCGGGTCGTCTTCTCAAGAAATTGCAGGGAGGTGTTCTTATTATTAGTTATGAGTCTTGTAAATTGGGGGTTTTGAAAGTAAGAAAGAAGTATGTTAAATGACAAGTAAAATAAATAAATAACTATAAAATAAACTCTTGACAAGATATGAGAAATTGGAAGTCCTATCCTAGTTATCCTTATCGATAGTGATGAGAATTGAGTTTTAATCCCACTTAGTTAACATTTACTAAAGCAAAGAAAAGTCAAGTGGACTAATTAGTTTGATCCTCAGGTCCTAGTCAATTCCCAAGAAAGGACTAGAGTTATTGGAATTCAATTCAATTAGCAAAAATAGCAATTATCAATCACGATGAGTTGATAACACAAGAGTTACCAATTAACCAACCAAAGCCAAGAATGTAGAAAGCTAAATTAAAATCATATATTTGAAAACATCTCAATAATGTGTATTAAATAAGAAAATCAATCCTAACATGAAAAGTTCATAAGCCAATTGGGCAACACAAATTAGATACAAATAAAAGCTTTAGAGTAAACAAAAATAGAAGAGAAACATAAATTATTGAACCTGGTATGAAGAAACAATCCTAATCCTAATTGAAATCCTAATCCTAAATCCTAAGAGAGAGGAGAGAACCTCTCTCTCTAAAAACTACATCTAAAACCTCAAATTGTGAATAATGATTGAATGATGAATGAATGATCTGATTTTGCTCCACTCCCAGTCTCTAATCTGTGTTTTCTGGGTCGAGAACTAGGTCAAAAATAGCCCAGAAGTCACTCCCAGCGCTTTCTGGTCCGTACAGGTCGCTGTAAGGTGACGCGGAGGCGTCATCCACTCGTTTGCGTGGAATGAGATTCGCAGATGCAACGCGTCTGCGTGAAGTGCGCATTCGCGTCGCCTATCTGTACGGCCACTATGATGAATTATATATCAAATCAAAGTCCCAGACGTTAGCTTTCCAATGCAACTAGAACCATCTCATTTGGACCTCTGTAGCTCAAGTTATGACCATTTGAGTGCGAAGAGGTCAGATTGGACAGCTTAGCAATTTCTTCAACTTCTTGTATTCCTTCCACTTTTGCATGCTTCCTTTCCATCCTCTAAGCCATTCTTGCCCTGTAATCCCTCAAATCACTTAACACACATATCAAGGCATCTAATGGTAATAAGAGAGGATTAATATTAGCAAATATAAGGCCAAAGAAGCATGTTTTCAATTATAGCACAAAATCAGGAAGGAGAATGTAAAACCATGCAAATCATATGAATAAGTGTATGAAAGATTGAAAAAATCCACTCAATTAAGCACAAGATAAACCATAAAATAGTGATTTATCAAGTACTCTGCTAGGTTCATCGTCAACTTGCACCGGTCGATTCATTCTAGTCTCAATGTTATCCAGATATCTAGAGCAGAAAGTTAGAATTTCCTCCGATAAGTACCACTCCGCAATTGAGCCTTTTGCTTGAGCCCTGTTGCAAACATACTGCTTCAAACGACCCAGATACCTTTCAAATAAAACCAATTCGTATGCTTAGGATTATAAATTATTCAACTGCATGTTGCAGATAGGGTTGTATAGACACTAACCTCTCTATTGGATACATCCACCGATAATGCACTAGGCTACCAAGTTTTACTTCTTCAACAAGATGAACGATAAAGTGTACCATGAATGTGAAGAACGAAGGAGGAAAAATCATTTCCATACAATACAGGGTATGGACAACATGGTTTTGGAGTTCATCAAGTTGTAGAGGGTTAATAGCTTTTGATGAGCGGATAATTTGTACGCTTTTTGGCATTGTTTTTAGTATGTTTTTAGTATGATCTAGTTAGTTTTTAGTATATTTTTATTAGTTTTTAGTTAAAATTCACTTTTCTGGACTTTACTATGAGTTTGTGTGTTTTTCTGTGATTTCAGGTATTTTCTGGCTGAAATTGAGGGACCTGAGCAAAAATCTGATTCAGAGACTAAAAAGGACTGCAGATGCTGTTGGATTCTGACCTCCCTGCACTCGAAGTGGATTTTCTGGAGCTACAGAAGCCCAATTGGCGCGCTCTCAACGGCGTTGGAAAGTAGACATCCTGGGCTTTCCAGCAATATATGATAGTCCATACTTCGCCCAAGATTTGATGGCCCAAACCGGCGTTCAAAGTCACCCTCAGAAATCCCAGCGTTAAACGCCGGAACTGGCACCAAAATGGGAGTTAAACGCCCAAACTGGCACAAAAGCTGGCGTTTAACTCCAAAAAGAGTCTCT
>NC_029775.3:84334403-84366985 GCF_000817695.3 Arachis duranensis | reverse complement strand
CGTTTATCACTATACCCATTTGAGTTTGCCTGACTAAGATTTACAAGGTGACCATAGCTTGCTTCATACCAACAATCTCTGTGGGATCGACCCTTACTCGCGTAAGGTTTATTACTTGGACGACCCAGTACACTTGCTGGTTAGTTGTGCGAAGTTGTGTTTATGCCATGGTAGTGAGCACCAAGTTTTTGGGGCCATTACTAGGGATTATTAGAGTTTTGAAAAGTATTGATCACAATTTCGCGCACCAGCTTTCCCACAGAGTGCTCAAAAAATGATGAAAGATCGGCAATTACGGTGTCCACGGGGGCAAGCAGTGCATTCTTAACTAGAATTGGAAGTAAATATTCCATTAGAATGTGACAATCATGACTTTTCAATCCAATCAACTTATGCTATCGCAAGTCAACACAACGTGTAACATTGCTAGCATAACCATCCGGAAAGACAACTTTCTGGAGAGTCTTCAGAAATGTATCCTTCTGTGATTTTGACATTGTAAATATTGCAGAAGGATATTTTTCACCATCGCACGGCCACAACTTTAGCCTTATACCCATGCATTGTAAATCCTTTCGAGCTTTTAAATTGTCCTTTGACTTGGCACTATCATTTAATACAGTGAACACTACGTTATCGCATACATTTTTCTCTATGTGCATTACATCGAGGTTATGGCGTAGCATATTATCTTCCCAGTATGGGAGTTAAAAAAAACACTCTTCTTCTTCCAATTTGAGTCACCCTAGTTAGCATCTTCACCACTGCGTCTTTTATGTCCTACCACGTTTGTAACCTTTTCATATGACACATGAATATTTGATTGTTGCCTCAAGATATCTGTTCCAGACAACATCTTTGGGGGATTCCTGTTCTCTACCTGGCCATCAAATCTTACCTGGTCCTGTCTAAATTTATGTCCCTGACTTAGAAATCGACGATGACCCATGAAACACCATTTTTTACTAAATGTGAGTCAATGTGCCCTAGCATCAAAATTACAGGTAGGACATGCCAAGCCGTTGTGCGTATTCCACTCAGATAAATTTTCCAATCCTGGAAAATCGCTAATAGTCCAAGTCAATGCTGTAAACAGCTTGAAAGTGCATTGCTTATTAGCATCGTATGTTTCAATGCCATCCCATAATTGCTTCAACTCATCAATTAAGGGTTGCAGGTAAATATTTACATCATTACCTGGTATTTTAGGCCCAGGAATAATCATGGATAGAATGAAAGATGTCTGATTCATACAAAGCCATGGAGGAAATTTGTACGGGATAACAATCACCGGCCAAACGAAATACTTTGTACTCATATTTCTGATTGGATTAAATACATCACTAGCCAACGTCAGGCGAACACTACGCGGATCTGATGAAAAAGCAGTATGCTTCGCAGCAAACTTTTTCCATGCTTCTGTGTCCCTTGGATTCCTTAAGAAACCGTCGTTGTTGTGACCCTCCTTATGCCATAACATGTCTTTAGATGTCTTACTGCACATGAATAACCATTGCAACCGTGGTATGAGAGGAAGGTACCGAAGAGTTTTCAGCTTGATGATAGAACCCTTCCGCGCATTTTGCTTCCATTTTGAAGTCCTGCATTGTTTACACTTGGTCACACAACAAGAATAATTAGTTTTAGTGACAATTTTTTAGCGGCAATAATACAATGGCCGCTATTCTTTTTTATTTAAGTATGTTTTTGTGGCTATTATATATTTTCCATTAATAATATATATTATAATGGTAATTATTATTATTGCCACTAAAAATATAAAAAAACTATCTTTAATAAAAAAAATTTAGTGGCCATAATACTATAGTTGGTATTATTATTATTATTAAAATACAAAAAAAACTACCATTAATAAAAAAATTTTAGTGGCCATTATACTATGACTGGTATTATTTTTATTAAAATATTTTTTTATAACAAGAACAACAAAACCCACAGTCATCTACCTCACCCCCTTTCTCTTACTCTAGAAGCCTAACCTTAAACCCAGGCACCATTACCATCCCTCATCACCGAACTTTTCTCCTCTGGTAGAGGGTGCTGTCGCTGCCGGCGGGGATAGACCGTGGTGCCGTCGCACTCTTCTCATCACAAAACTCTTCTTAGCTCTCATCGTTCCTCTTTTCGTTGCCATTGCATGAAGAGTTGACCTCGTGGCGTCACCGTCGCGAAGGTTGCTTTGTCGGTCGTCGTGTCTTTGAGCTCTCTCTCTCTCTCTCCTGACCTCACTTCCCTTCCTTCATTGCCGTCACTTCCGATTCCTCCGTCTCTATCACTTGCCTCCCTCCTTCGTCGTCGGTAAGCACTGTTGCTTCAATTTAATTTTACTTGTTTTGTACTTTTGTTAATAATACGAGTTGCTAAGTTTTCTGATTTCTGTTTGAGTTTGTTAATTTTTGCTTATTCTGAGATATTAAATTTCTGAAATAATGGTTGAATTGAATGATTCCTCGTCACTTTCGAATGTTCCTTTCTTTTTTTCTCTTCTAAATTTAGGGGGCATTAAATTTTCCTCTATATGGTATCATCACACAGGTTACGGAGATTCTTGTTCTTCTTGTTCTACATTATTAGAAGTTATTCTCAAAATGCTTGGTTATGTGAATGCAGATGGGGTCAAGGTTCAAGAAGTCAGTGGTGTTTGAGAATGTGAGAGAATCACTGTCTAAATGGCAGAAAAGAGTGAAGGACAAACAGAGTTTTTGTCAAGCATTGGTTTCTAAAACATCTCCATCATCAGATTTTGGTATCAACAATGCAATGCACAAACAGAAGGCATACTGTCAACAATTATTTAAAACTACTAGGAGCATGTAGTACTATAGATTAATAAGTAATAACTGCTGCTTTTTCTTTTAAACATGTAGATCAATGCTGTAGAGTTTGTTCGTCCATTTTGGTTTTTTGCTGGGGCAAAGACATTGATACAGAAATTTATGGATCCTAATCCTAAAATAGTGAGTATGTTGGTGTATTTATTTTCAACTTAGATTTATTAATTGACTCAGTTACAAGCTATATGTGTTATGCTATGTATGAATTTTAATTCACATGGATTTCTGTTCTTCTACCATTTAGTCAATGCTATTTTGAGCAAAACCTTGATCAAAATGTCATTCCTATGAATCTATTTAGTTCTTAAGATACTTTTATACTTTCATCAGGATTTGCTCCTATAGAAATTTTAAGCCTGATTGGTGATAAATTCTTAGAAATTTCATATATCATTTAATATAACCCTGATAAATGCAGATGAAATTTTTTTCCTCAAGGCCTGAATCTTTCACCACTATTTGACAGGCGTCAGGTATTGTATCCAAGCATATTCTTTCCTCAAATTCATGGTTCCTTTTTTGACCTTTTGTTGATTCTGTGTTTCTCAAGGTTTTCAGGCTATAAATATGAATTTGTTCGATTCTCACCATTAATGTGTGGATCTTGCTGGTAACTGATCATCCTGCAAGTCCTTTTTATGAGCTCTTTTAGTGCAGGGGCTGTGTCTGTGCCCTGACTTTGGTGAGATAACTAAACCTGATGGTAACACCGTCATATTCAAACCTTGTTAATTTCACTTCTTCTCTTTTACGTCAAATCTAATTTTTCCTTTTGGTTTTATAATTAAATTCAGGCTTCAGATTCAGCTTAGTCTCGTATAACATATTAGCTCAGGTATGTTCAGTTTCTCAAAATCTAAATTTTAATGCGCAACCATTTCATTTTTTTATTTTAATTTAAACAAAAATTGTTATGTAGGCTTATGTGAGAGCTCTTTGTTCCCACGCTCTCCTTCCCCGTCACTCAAGTAAAGTTCTTTGCTTCCTAAATTTTATTTTTGAATATTGATACCAAAATACAAAATTTAATCAGTAAATTAATGTGAACTACAAATTTTACTGTATTTACACAACAACGTAGTATGCTAGTTATGTGTAATTAGTATTCAGATCATTGTGGTTCTTTTTATTTGACTCATTTTTGTCTTGTCTTTTATTAAAACAATAGGACTGATTAGTTATCAAAACTTCAATTAGTCTTTAATGATTTCAACATTCTTAGTTTATATTTATTCTTACTTTCTGGTATTTAGTGCAGAGTTGGTTTTGGAAAAGAAAATTGAATACAATGATCTAGTAAAGTCAATTAAAGATGGAAACTCTCCAAATGATGACGAAGAAAGCAAAGGCACAGTATTTTGTTATTGATATTAGAGACTGCCCCATCTTTTGTATAATATTGCCTTGATAGTGATATTGTTATCGAGTATTAACCTACTGATAGACTACTTACAGAAGCTATGCATTTGTCCTGCTTTTTCATGTCTGTTATTGATGTACTCTTTTGATTGTTTTTGCACCAAATGCATGTGTGCAATATTTGTTCGTTAAGTGATCTTTTGATTCAGGACCTAAATCGAATAAAGAAGATCGTGGAGACCCTAATGATCCTTGTGTGAAACTAAAGCATGACTATGTAGGAATTTTGGCTGTGTTTAGGGTCAAGATCCCTCTCGTCATGTTGTTATTGTGGCCAACACACATCTTTATTGGTATGAAGCGGCATGGTTTGCTTTTATTTTTCTTGTCTAGTTCTTTTACTTTTCAATGCTTTTTGTGTAGCTCTAGTCATATGAACACATGGTTGCTCTAGTGGTGGAATTCATTCATGATACTGAGTTATTGTCCCAAGGATCCTGAATGGGCTGATGTCAAGCTTGCACAAGCTAAATGTCTTCTTTCTCGATTATCACAATTCAAAACTCTGGTATCAGATCAATATGAATGCACGACTGAAGTCATTGTAGTTGGTGACTTTAATTCTACAGCAGGAGATATGGTATGGTAACTAGTGGCTTACTTGAAAAGAACTGTAATATATACACAATTTTTTATGTATAATCCCTTATTCTGATCTCATTAATTCCCTTCATAACAAGATTATGATCGTAGCCATGATGAATTAAGATGTGAATCCCATACACTCAACTTGCACAAGTGGAAGAAAATATCATAACTGAGTCCCTGAGATACTTGTGAATTTATTAATGAATGTATGTAGTTACACAAGTTTATAGGCTTGTAGTATTTTTTGTTATTTAGATATGTAACATAATTTATTACTTTTTCAGAGAAATTTGTGTATCAATATTTTGAATTTAATGAAATATTTCTTTTTGTAGTAATTAATTTTAATATAATAATAATAATAATAATAACAATAATAATTGTTGGAAAAAATAATTGAGATTCTAAAATACAATATAGTTCGTTGCTTCTAAGAAAATGCGTATAATATAATTAAAAAAGTTTTAAGATTTTAGCGGTTATAGTAATGGTAATTAAAAGTAAATAACATTACAATTTTAGAATTATTTTTAGTGGCCATATAAATTGTCAGTAAAATAGGTTTTGGCGGCAATAGTAATAGCCGCTAAAAATGAATAACATTGCAATTCAAGAATTATTTTTGGTGGCCATATAAGTTGCCAAGAAAATGGCCGCTAAAAGCTATACATTTTTTGCGGCCATTAAAAAGGTCTTTACCGGCAAATGTTATAATTGCCGCTAAAACCTTTTAGCGACAAAGCATAAGACGACTAATGTCTAATTGCCGGTAAACGTATTAGCGGCTATTTTTATTGCCGCTAAAAGAAAAATAAATGGCCGCTAAAAGTGATTTTTCTTCTAGTGTCAAGTCTTCGTCATCACCCTAGTATAACATGCAATTATTTGGACATGCATCTATTTTCTTGTATTTAATTCCCAGTTTTCTAATCGTCCTCTTGGCTTCATAGAATGTCCTCAGAAGTTTAGCGTGGTCAAATGCATCTCGCAACAAATCTAGGATCATTGACATTGCCTTGTCACTAACACCACACATACACTTTATGTGATAAAGCTTCACAAGGAATGATAGCTTTGAGCATTTTGAGCATTCGGGGTATAATTTCTGTCTCCATCAGCAAGTAGATCATTAATATCTCTCGCCGCGTGACTTAGCTCGCCGTATAAATTGGGAAATTCAGGTTCATCATCCTCCACATGTTCATATATTTCTGTGTCATTGCCTCCCTCCTGCATTGAGAAATCGAATGCCTCATTTACCATTTGCATCATTGGATTTGGTTGGGATTTTGAATTATCAGTTATGCTCTTGAACCTTGTGGCCTCTTCACAAGGTTTCTCACCATGACGAATCCAGACAGTGTACCCGAGAGGGAAGGGCCTAAGCAACAGGTGATCGTACACATCTTTATTTGTTTGCATAAGTTGAAAACCACACTTTGGACACGGACATTTAATCATTCCATCTGACGATGCATTAGTAAATGCGAAGTCTAAAATATTATACAATCCTTACTTATATTTTGTACCATCTTGTGGCTGTAAAATCCAGCTTTTATCCATATCTAGTATGAAGTTAAAATATTTCACAATAATTATCAAAACAGATCCGTTATTGAAGAAATAAAGATTCAAGTAATGACAAAACTTTATCCATGCACCTAATGGGTTTTCAGATATCATGTTTATTTTTAATATTTGACAATGTAATTGTGAAAAATATCTACATTATATTATTAGTATTTAAAATGAGAATCTAACATGCTAATTAATTAAAATCTATTTCCTATTTCGAAATGTTTGATTATAGACATATTGACATCATATAGCTATTCAAATTGATTTTCTAATAAAAATTGTTAATTATCTAAGTAATTATGTTATTTAATATATTATTATTATTGTTAATATATTATTATTCTTAATTGGTATTCAACTTTCTGACTCCCAACACCCTGTCACGATTTGTCTTTAACAAATTAATTATGAGGAGAATTAGGAAATCCCAAACATGTTCTTCCCTAACTTGACAATTATTTTGTTAAAAATAGATGTAGATGTATTAATAATTTTTAAATCCGTATTTATAGTGCGCAAAATTATATTTTTTTAACACTCTTATTACTCATTTTTAAAAATATAAAAAACTTAAGTTTTTGCATTGGAATTTAGTTGAAGTTTTGAATTTTTTATTTTCAATATTTTTTTGTTTATTTAATTTGGTCTCTCTAATGGAATCAATAATCGAAATTATACTAAGTTATGTTGTTATTTTTAATTGAGTTTATGCAGTTAAATTTGGTACTCTTTTGAATTTTTAATCTTGAGTAGTCGTTTGTTTATTTAATTTTCTTTTTCTAATAAAATCAATAACTAAGATTATAAAAAGGTATATTATTTCTTCCATGTTAAAATTTAAATAGCTATAATTATCATGATAAATATAATAAAATTTGACAACAATAAATATTTTACAATCACTAATAACAATTACTTTTCACTTAATCAAAAGAAACCTACGCAAATAAATTATGTGAACAGCGTTATACATTAGTTTTAATGTATGCATATTAATTTTATTTCTGATAAAATTTTTTATAATTGAAAAACTGAAAACATATCTTTGTGGTTGGTATTAATGTTCTTAATAAAACTTTCTCTCCTAACAAAATAGTTGTACAAACCAATAGTCAGTTAACCTATAAAATTAATATCACAGGTTAATCTTAAATAGGAGTGTGAGACTAAATAAAAAATTATAGAATTAATCAAACTGTATAATCATTAACAGGATTTTTAGCATAAACAAATTAAGCAAAAAAAAAAAGGATAGTGTGAGTATATATCATTTTATAGCATTAAAAAAATACGATTATTTTTTTGTGGATTAAAATTTAAAAAAATGTAATACTTAATTAAATTAAATCGGAAGAATACAAACAAAATTAATAAATTATTGTATTTATGAATTGTAAAAAACTACATAATTAAAAAGCAACGTTAATAATTTAAATGACAATATTAAATTCTAAGAATGGTTTTACATATAACACTGATATAACTGAAAAAAAGTAATAAAGAAGATGGTTTACAATTCAATAAATTAATTTTTGTGTTACAACTAAGGGTGATTGAAATAAACTTACGTGACAACTTTCTTCATATGGGATAATGAGAATTTTAAAAATACTAAGCAAATTACAGATCTTTCTTTATATACCCATAAGGAATGCAACCTTCTCTAACGGTTTAGATTGATGAAAATTAAAGTCAAATTAAAATAACAGATAGGTACCATGTTATCCGCATTCTAATATCAGTTACACAATATATAGGAGAATTAGTTTATGCAAAGCTAAGATAATAACGTGGTAGTAAAACTAACTATTTAAAATTTAAATTGGATTCTCACCGATTATAAATTGTTAGAAAAATTAGGACTGTTATTGTTTACGAAACTTAATTTAAATTTTAAAATTGAAATTGTCGTTCATCAGTTAAGAAATTTTCAAAATATAAAAATTAATTTATTTCAAAAGCAAAAATTTTAAATATTTAGTTAAATATTAGATAAAGTTATGGTGGCTTCAATTAATAAGTCACCTCGTCAAAATAATTGTAAAGTATTTTTTTTAAGAATAATTATTTAGATGATAAAAGATTTATACCATCAAAGTAAACGAACAAACCCCTACATGCAGTATAATGAACAATGCATAAATCAACTACCATTATATTTGCTTAAATTTAGTCAATGAAAAATTTTAATATCCTCTTATAATATGGGTTTCAAATTATTTTCTATTTTGGTAATTTACTTAAAACGTTACACAAGCCTTGAATTATCTTAAACCAAAATCATATTAATCAGAATTTTAAAAATGTGTATAATAATTTCAACAAATTATTGTAATTAGATCAACTCGTGTATCGTAAGATATGTTATATCTGCATTGAATAATAAATATACAAGAAAGGATAATGATAAGGTAGAAGTCGGAAAATTAAATACAATTTCAATCTAAAAATTCTATGTATTCTTCTGAGACTTAGTTGAGATTAGAATGCATGGTAAAGTTAGTTTTTTGGTTGGTGACCTCGACTAAGTGGGTTTCTAGTTTCAAAAACTTTTTCTCTAATCTCATTCGTTGTCGTTCCTCTCTTTTTAGGGTTTTTTTTGGATTCTGGTTGTCTTTATCGTTGTCTTTTTACTACATGTTCGAGTTGCTCCAACCGGCCTTGATGTCCGTGGACAAGTCCCATAAAATCAGTGGGATGTCTTGGCCTGGATGCTTCCGGTCGGTGTACTTGTGAGCATAATGCACATTCGTTGATATGTCGCCCATCTTCTACAACTTTATAGTCAGAAACTACAAACAAATCTTTAAGGATGCCGTCCTCCATGACACCGTATTAACTTCAAGGTCTCTGAAAAAAACACCAATGCGTATATTAATTATATGGTACACAATTGCAAAATTTAGTTAAACAAATGATAATTTATTAAACATGAGAATAATTAAAAAAACATTGACTTCATAAACGTGTTTTATAGTAAAAATTTATACTCATTAAGATGGACTAAATAAATTATTCTCTTAATTAAAATAATAATAAAATATACTCAAAACAGATACATTACCTTTGAGTTAAATTTATTTTTTCAGAAGTTAAAATTTTAGGATTTATGATTTCATGTTAAAAACCGATCCATAAGTGTTCATTCAATATTTTAAATTGTGGATTAATATATGAAAAATAAGTTAAAATAAAATTTATGTGTTACATAATATATTAGTGACCGTGGTTTATGAAAGTTAGTTAATCTTTATGTCATGGTAGTGAAATAGTAACTGTAATTAAGTAGATATGATAAATAATATTTTTCTTGATAGCTAAATAATTAAAGTATAAAAAAAATTCATTTTAATTTTTAAGTTAAATAGATTTAGTTACAAACTAAAAAGCTTTAACATGGCACATAGAGTCAATAGAGATGAACATAATCAACCTAGATCATAGACTTTATAATCATTAATTAGAAAACAAAAAACATGTACTGACAATGGTAACAAAAAATTATGAAGATAATCAAAGCATTTTCAAATAGTTAATTGAAATATTAGAAAAATATTAGCATGTAAAATAATTTTTTCGAAAAGATATTAGCCTAAGTTAGGAGTGAAGAACATAATTTCACATGCAGAATGAATTTAACATATAAAATTAACACAAGTACTTAGGTGAATGTGACAATAAAACCAAGAAAAGATAAATAAAAAGTAATAGATGTTGATTTTAGGGAATGGAATTTGAATTGAAGAATATAGTTCATAATAAGAATTCTTCTATTTTAGTAGAAGAATATAGAAGTATTTATATAGCCTTTACATAATATGAAATATGTCTGTTCATATTTGGCTTCAAATTCCTTAGAAAAGTTAACAATAAATATTTTAAAAAAATCAACATTCAAAAAAGTTTAAATTTGTTGTGTAACCATTCTAAATTTTAATATTTAAAATAAATTTACTAAAAAGATAAAATAAAAAATATGACCAACGAAGAATTCAAATCTATTTAATAGAAGTAGTTACATGTTATATTTGCAACTTAATTAACAACACAAAATGTATTATTATGCTGAAAGATAATCAATTTACACAAATATATTTTATAAAAGTCTCATTTAGTGTAACAGCACAAATCAAGCCCAAGATTCCAGGAAAGATTTTTGGAACAAATCTAAAATACTAGCTTTAATATTCCCACACGTTTATACCCCTCAACACACACTGTTTTACTGAAAACCCTAACTTAAGCCAAACCACCTTCTCCTCACATTCATATGCCTGATTTGGGGCCACAAGCCTTATTTTATCTCGTCGTACCATTGCGCCAGACTTTCCTATATAGTCTACGATGTGCGCTTCTGCTATTGTTGCTCCTCCTATGTTGCAGCTTGAATTTGTGTTTTGTTGACCAGATTAATACGCTCATTGTGCTCGTCATTCCTCTTGGCTGTACTTGTATAAGGTATTCCATTGTCTTCGGTTGGTCTGGTCCTTGTTAAGATCACTCATTTGCTGCCTTTGTGGTGAGTTATTCTATCATTATTAACTTTTCAATTTATTAAAGGAATATTCTATCATTATTGTTTTATTTAACATAATTTAAGTGCTTAAGAAATTTGTTGTATATTTATTAAAGTCTACGAAAATTGATAGTACGCCTAATGTTAGATTTATGGGGTATTGGATAGTTAGGAAATTTTTTTAACACATTGAAATTGATAAAAGCTTCTAGCTATTTTACGTTTCTTTTGATTGAATTCATTTTGTTATTTTTAGTTAATTAAGTTCAGTAAATTATTGAGCCCTGTTAAGGGATTCCTTCACTTAGAATAAAAGAGAAAAAACGAAAAAAAAAAATTAAACTTTGACTAATATTAAATATATTAACTTTATTTTCAATAATTTTTTAATATTTGTTTTATTGACCGAAGACCTTTAAATATGATAAAAATTACATATTTAAAGAGAAAAAGGGTTTGGTAAGTAATTTAATGGCTGAAAGCAATACTACAATAAACAGAGAAGGTTGAAACTATTGTACTAGTGCTGCTCCAAATCACAACCCTTCTTTAACTAACTTGGATTGCAATCTTTGAATCCGTTTTTTCTCAAATACTTCTCATTTAATTTAAACCCTTGTTAGAAAAAGTAGAAACAAAATTCTAAGAATAATTGATTAAGTTCTGTTGAGTCAACTTGTTAGACTTTATTTAGTCACTATATTAAAATAATGTTAAGATTGTAACCTCAAGTTCTTGAACATGACAATAATGATTGTGGTCCCTAACAGGCCCATTTATTGACCCAATTTCCATCAAAGCTAGCGCAAGAAGAACCCGAATATTCATCCTTGTTTATAAATGCTTTCGATGAACAATCCAAATGATTTCATGTACATGTTCCCATAAGTATTTTAGGAAGCTCATCTTATGTGTTTCTCTGCACTGTTTTCATTTTGTCAAATCTATGGTATCATTTTGATTGTAAAATTTCAATAATAGATGTGATTTTTATGTAAGGCATGTAATCTGTTTAGTTACATTAAAATTTTAAATTTATTCCATTTTTATCATTGGTTTTTTGGTAGATTTTACTCTCTAATAAGTGTTAGTAGTTTGCTTGAAGGTTTGAAAATATGCCTAGAAAATGGCGGTACAACTGAATCCCTAATAATGTTGGCACTACTGACAAAACTCAGCATATCAATGCTGAGACATCTGAAAAAAATAGATCATTCTGTCCACCGCATATTGAAACACGGCTAGCACCATCTTTTCAGAAAGAAGCCGGTGAAGCTTCCGCACGATACACAGAGACTGAACATATTGTTGAGCCTACCCAAAGTTCTTCAGATGATGAAGATTATGATCCCGAGGCTGATGAAATTGTCTCATAGGATGATTATGTTGATGACTTATATGTTGAAGAAGAAGCTGTACCCCGTAACAAGTCCAATGGTCACAAGGATACGGATTATTAGAGTGTTGTTGTAAGCGGTAAAATTTCTTTCTTTAGTCTGGATTATTTAATTATAATTGGATGACTTTCGTATTCTTTTTAATTTTAAGGCAACACTAATGCAACTAATCCTTGTAATTGTTTCTTAGATGATGGCATCACAAGAACGATGAGTTCGAGCGTCAAGGAGGCTATAGTACTTCCTCCTAGCAGACAAATCATTCTGAAATTTAATGCAGAGCTACAACCGATCGGTCAGGTAGCTGGATTATTGAGTGGGTTTCTAGAGAGTTTGGGTTATGACTTTTAATATTTCCTATCAATGAAGAGAGTTGGAAGACAATGGACAATGCTTTAAAGGAACATGCATATGACACAGTTTGGAATTTATTATGTTTTGTAAAATTAGATCAAATTCCTTACTTTTCCATTTGTGGACGTGCATTGCATTATATCTCAAACTTTTAGTGCACCTTTCGGTATGAGGAGGATGACAACGGAAAAAAAAAGTGGGTAATGATTCAAAGGCTAGGAAAAATCTAGAAAGAAGCGAGAAACCACTTGTTTCACAAGGTTTATGACGAGGAAGAGAGTTTCGAAGAAAATGCCAAGCGTAAACCATCAGGAATAGATGCACAGCAGTGGAGATGGTTCCTTAACTATCGTTTGAAGGAATCTACAAAGGTAGTTAATATTGAATTGGTACTCTATTTAGTGTTGCAATTTTAAACATTTTTAATACCTGAATAAAATGATTGATTGAAAGTGATAGAATTAAAAACAAAAAAATCAGTCAAATAAGTTTCAAACCCTAAAAAAATCGGGACATTATGAAGGGGTCATTACTTTATAAAATTCATTGCATGATCAACTGTATTTGTGTCTTTATTAATAGAAAAAGTATAGACAAAATGCTCTAAATCGGTCGAAGCAACTATATACACATACTGGGGCTCTAAGACAACGACAAGGCTAAAGAATGAAGAGGTAATTATGTGTGTATTATCTTTCATACATATTTTTGTGGTTTGTCATATTCTTTTGTAACATGTATGATTGTGTAAGTATTTAATGTGGTTATAGGAGAAAAAATAGCAAAGGCGCATTAGCAGAGGAGAGATGTTTATTATGACTCATAAAAAAAGGAATGGCTCATATATGAATGATAATGCGCGTGTTGTTGGAGTAAGTATTGGTTAAGAATGATGTACATCTCTTACTCTATTCATGCTACTAACTTCAAAAACACAAAAACTTAACTCTGGTATGTCTATAGGAAGCGATTGCGAGTATCGAGAGCCAAGATGGAACCTCGAAGGAGATTTCTGTTACTGATTCACTTGCGCAAGTCCTTGGAAAGTAGCATTCAAGACGAGTTTAGGGGTTAGGTTTTGGACCATGTTCAACCGAAATTATTCGTAAAACTACACAATCGAATTCTGGAGTGCAAATTAAGGAGTATCAGATGGAGATTACAGAATTGAAGGCAGTGGCAGCAGAACAAAAGGCGAAGATTACAGAATTGAAGGCAGCAGCAGCAAAACATAAAGCAGAGGCAACGAAGACAAAGCAAAGATACAGACTATGGAGAACCTGGTAAAATACATCATCCAACAGCAAGGAGATACTTTTCCACCTGAAATTGATGCACAGCTGAAGTCTTTGGGGAGTAGAGCAAAATAGGGATCTTAAACACAATTTATTTTTTTATTTTCTTTGTGAACAGTGCACTTTGAGAACAAATTGTTGTTAACTATTTTCTTTTGTGATCTATATATATCAATTGGAATATCTTAGCATTATGTTTTAAGTCAAGTATTTTTTTACTGTAATTGCAAACATAATAAGTTAAATTAATTCGTAACATTTTAAAATTAAAAGATTTTTTAAATATTGATTGTGATATGAACCCGAAATTCAAATAATCAATTTAAATGAAAAAAAATTACCCTTTTAGCTGCGGTTACTATAGAACGCTGCAAAATCCTATTTTTTTTAACTAAATTAAATAGCGACGGTTATCTAGCCGCCGCTAAAGGTTTACCGGTGCCCTTACTATCAGCAGTCGACCAACCGTTGTAGAATGTTTAGCAGCGGTCAAAAAACCTTTATCACTTGCTTTATTAATTTTTCAAATTAGATTTTTAAGTTTCGATTATTAGTTTTTAGATTTTACTAACTTTACTTCTATTCTAGGATTTTTTTTAAAGTCATATAACTTTAATCGCAGCTTGTTTGTGCCGTACTTACGTTGGTTTTTATCTCTAAACATGCTATGTTGTTTATGTTTTATGCTGGACTTACTTTTTTTAGGATAGAGTTTGAGGACGAAAGTGGGAGAAGGTTGCATAGTGGTGCCTTCTCGAAACCCTTGTTTGTTGGAACATTTTAGAGTAATAAGGGGTTGCACAGTAGAACGGCTAGGATTTGATATTTTATTAAATGCGTGTTTATTTTAATTTATTATGCCTGCAACTATTTCCTCTGTGAAAAGTGATACATTTTTTTGGTGGATGTCTCTGAATTAAGGAGAAGTTTTGCCAAATTTTTGTTTAAATTATTTAAAACAAGTTTGATTTGTGAAAAAATGAAAAAAAATAGATTTGGTGGGAGATTCTAATTATAGAAGAAACTCCGCCAAATTTTCTAAAAGTTTTAATAAGTTGTATCGTTGGTTGAATTCTAGGGTATTTGTGAAAAAATGATTCCAAGTCATCTTCTGTGTATGTATGATAGGGATAACAGTAGAGGGGGTTAAAACCAGAGTTCTTTGCAAGGATTAGCAATTTTGTTGCGTATGTCTTCAAAATGAGCCATTTAGGTCTTAAAGTGTATCTAAGTGTTCGGGCTATAAGTATTGGCTGACTAATAGTTAGGAACTTTGGATATAACACTTTATCTCTACCATAATAGGTTCAAGGATGGGTATTGGATTTGGAAGAAACACAGAAAAGTGGATGAGTAGGGAATCAACCGGTCTGTATTAAATTCCAATAAGTCTGATGGTCGATCAACAAGGTTTCGGTGGTTAGAGAACTAAACATGAAAGAAATGAGTTGGAAGGATAACCAAGAGAGATACAAAGAGACGGTATTTGATACAATTGGTGTTACTGATGTGCAAGATATTGAACAAGAGCCTAACCCAGAGGCAAAGAGATTTTATCATCCATTAGAATCTATCGCGAAACCTTTGTTTGAGGGGTGCGTTCATTTGAAATTGACTGTCTGTGTTAAAATGATGAGTATTAATTATGAATCAGATCATACATAAGAGTCTTTTGATAAGTGGGCCACCCTTTGCAACGAACTAGTACCTGCCAAGACTATTGATATTTCCTAGAGCCCTTATGAGGCAAAAAATTTAGTTTCGAAATTAGGTCTAAATTCAGTGAAAATCGATTGTTGTTTGAATGGTTGTATGCTGTATTACAAGGGGATGTAGACCTAACTGCTTGTAGATTTTGTGATGCACTGAGATTTAAAGTCTGATGGGACAGAGGATCAGGAACCTTACCAAATTGATGACCCAACTCCTTTGAAAATGGTGGTTGATACTAGTGATCCGATCTCCATTAGGTCTGCTGTTATGGATGGTGACATTATTGACCTTAGGGTAGATGACGAGCCAATACCATTAGAGGATGACAATGTCCAAAAAGAAGAGGAGTTCGATAGAGAGAATAAGGAAGAAGATGAATTTGATGATCAGGAAATTACCTTGGAAGGGGAGGATGATGAACCAAAGGAAGGAGATGATAATGAATCTGAATAAGGTTAACCTAAAAATAGTTTAACTAGCTTGCTATATTACTAAACTTTATTTAGTAAGATCATATAATTATAACGCACGCTAGCCTTAATTCTATCTTATGTATTTCTTTATCAAACTTTGATTAGATTATAATATAATTACATTGTTATAGGCAGGGATGACGACAGATTGACGTGTCACCTGCAAGCCTTATTTTCATTATGGCGACAATGATTATCAGGCTCCATATTCATTAGGACTTTATTTAGGCCTTTGTTTTTATTTTTTAGCAGCATTTTATTTTTTCGTATTTTTATTCTGTATATTTGATGTTTTACATTATATATAAATTATTTTTCTAGATACATTACTAATTTATTCTTTACTAATTGGGAGTTGATTATCAATTAATAAATTTTGGGGTCCATTATAGGTACAAGGAAGAAATGTTAAAAAAATAAATCTACCATCAAAATTATCTAACGGTAAAGATAAACCAATTTAATTAAAAATAAAAAAGAACTGTGGGATTTACCATCGGATAAGTTCTCACGGTAAGCCACATCTTATTTTTGTGTCTTGAAATCATAATCCGACGCTAATTATTGGCGGAAAAATAAATTTGATAGTAATTGGTTACCAGCGAAGTTTATACCGTCGAATTTATTGTGCCACTAAATCCGACGATAAGCATGTTATCGTCATATTTATTTCATAAATCCGAAGATATTCAGTATTTTTCTTATAATGTTGCCTTTTGTTCAAGATCTTAGTTCGTGCCTGAACAGTGAAACTCACATTTACATGGATAGAGAATAGGATAGAAATTGAATATTTAATATATAAGAATATGACTAGTGAATTAGGTTTAGGTTAGTAGAGTTGTTAAGAAGTTGATAATTAGTGGAGTAGTTAGTAGAGTTGTCAAAATCATTGTTAAAAATTTTTGTATAAATAATCTCTTTGTATCAATGAATTACATAACATACAATAACACATTTCTTATTCCTTTCTTGTATTTCTATCATGGTATCTAAAGTATAGGTTAATCTTTTTTTCTGATGAAGAACCAATATTCTCCAGATTAGTTTTCTTCCTTTCTCGGCCATTTTTCTATCGTTGCATTAGATCACCAACCATCCCAGAAGCTTCTCTACATCGTTTTGAGTTGAACAAATGAAACACCGCCCGAATCCAATGCCACACACGGTACCACACGCTGTTCATATCTCTACCACTAAAGCAGTTGCACTTTTATCATCATTTTCACTGTAGTGTTTTCTCGCTCTATTTTGGTTATCTTCTCAACATCGTTGAGCAACTCCAACCACACTGTCGTATTCTCGTCATCAGAGCCCTAATGTGCTACCATGCGCCTCTTGAAGTCGCTGTCCTCATCTTTCTTCAATCAGTACCACATTGAATCTTGTCCGTTTGTTGCATCATAGTCTAGATCTTCACTACGTGTCATAAAATCACTTGTCAGCCCAGACCTACTTCTTGTACCCGCATGTTGACCCAACCCACATCTATTTTCATCTGCGCATGCTAATGTCAGCATAGGGCTGAGTCAGCGTGTTGATGTGGTTTTCTCTCCAATTAGAAGTTGTCGTGTATCCCTTTGCTGCTGACATGACATCCCCGTGTGGACCCTTCCTAAGGTTTTTTTTAGGTATCCTCTTTCTAATTTTGCCCTCCATTTTTGCGATTTCTACTCTAATTATGTTTTTTTCACATTTTTTTAGGAATATTTAATCATTCTCATGGAGAAACCAGATATTCCTCAGCCAATTGCTGACATTCTTAATAGTTACAACTATAATCATTGGGCTGAATTCATGAGAGCGTTTCTTAAATGTCGTAAATTATGGAGTTATGTGACTGATGATATTGTATGTCCAACTAAAATTGATATTGACAAATCCAAAGTGACTGAAAATCTAAGAAGCTTCCTCTGAATCCGTTGATGTTGACAAAGCTTTTGTTAAGAAATTAGAGGACTGGGATAGTAAGAATTACCAAATTATTACTTGGTTTCGCAACAGAACTACACCTGGCATCTATCTTCAACTTGGGTATTTTGAAACTACTAAAGAGGTATGGAATTATTTGGCTAAACGATATACCATTTCTGATCTTTCACAACAATATTAATAACATGGTCAGGCTATTTATGATTTTCTAGCACAAAATAAACGCATTTGGGATCAATTGACCTCTTGTGAACCTATTCTTAAAGATGTTACTGATGCTAAAGCTTATGTTGATTATCGCAATCAGACATGACTAATTCAGTTTCTCACGGCATTTACAGATGCTTTTGAGTCAGTCAGAGATACTCTTCTTCATCAAAATCCTTTTTCTAGCCTTGAAGATGCTCCCCTGCATCTTAAATATAAAGAAACATGTCTATGGCTAACTTGATCTAAAACTGATGCTATCTTTGTGGTTACTAATAAAAGAGGCAAATTTTATCGTCGAAATTATAGTCGTTCTAGTCACATTCCACCAGATTGTCCCTCATCAAACATCATAAATGCAAGTAGAAAGGTAATATTTGTAACATCCTTACTATCAGAATGTCACATTTCCAGTTGCGCCACTCTGATTGCGAGGATATTACGACGACTTTCATATACTTAACACTAAAATAAGAGCCTTTTTTAGACCGAAACTGCATTGATGTTTTCTATGAAAAACCGGATATACTTTTTGTTTGGGAAACATACATACCTACAAACCAATCACAAGTAAACAAAAAAGTATATATATACACCATTATAAGACTTCTTTATACAAACAACTTATAAACATTACATATTACAACTCCTATTCCTCTTATAAAAAGTACAATAATAAAAGCGAGGGGAATTAATAACATCGTCTTCGCAGGTTCTCAGTAGAGGGTTCAAGAATTGTCATAATAACTTATTTAAAAGAAAACTGGTTTCAACTACAATAATCATCATTTGTCTTATGAATCTTTTTGAAAACCAACGGCTTAACATCCAAAACCTTTTCAAAAACCATAAGTTAATTATCCAAAATCTAAAACTCATATTTTTTTATAAAAATCTTGAAAGTCACATAGACAGTATGAATTACCAACTCTTTCCAAGCATAGGCTCATTAAGTCTATGCTGAACCAACTTGATTTTTCATACTTGCTAAACCTTAAACACAAACCAATCATGGTCCCTGGCAAATCACATAATCAATCACGGCCTCCGGCACAAGAAACTCAATCAACACCCAATTCACCTCAATCCAACCAATCAATCACAATCACAAGTAATGAAATTCAAACATAGACAAGAGCAATTATATCAAGTATAGCAATTAGCAGTTAAAAAGAATTATTCACGTAAGCAAACCAAATACAATATACACACCCAAATAATATCACATAGATGCATATGATGTATGCCTATCCTAATGGCCATGAGCTCACGTTTCGGTTATATTACCAAAAATCTGATATATCTGGTAGCTAACTCGGACATTGTTCCTCTGTCATGCATCTCCAAGAGACATAAATCCGGACTTATCACATGCTGGTAATCAAAGAAAAAGGGCCCTAGCACTTTCTCCATGGATGAATATTCCAGAAAAATGTGCCCAGCCACCCTTACGACCAGAGAGAGCCACAAAACAAGTGGGATATCAACATCGTCCTTGCTTTGGCATAGCTCAGCTCAGCGCAAGCGGGATATTACCACCATCCTTGCCACATCCTTACTAAGAGTAATTATCAGACAGTATGCAAACGTCCTTGCCAGTCTCAGTGATCACATCTCAATCATGCTCACAATCAAAATCAAATCATAAGTCTCCAAACTCTTTTTCATCACGATTCAAAATTCATTTTTGGCCCATTTACTTTCAAGGACAAAATATATATAGTTCACATCTCGCCAAGAATCACATTTCCTCAAATCAATTTCCTTTAAAATCGAAACCACTTTTGGTAACATTTTTTGAGACCTCCAAGCAACTTTAAAACCATATCAAATTTAGATCTCTTCTAAAAGGATTAAAAATCATTCATTCTTAAATCAATCACTTAACTACTTTAAATCGAGAGTTATTAATTAAACTCCACGGCAAGTTTCAAGACTTTAGGGGAGAACAACAAATCTCATTTCCTTAAATTAGTTAAAATATCCTTAAAATTATAGCTTCTTAATTTGAATCAATTAAAATAAAATTTAAACCAAAACAAAATCATTTAAACCAAAAGTTTTGAACCAATTTCAAAACCAAATCTTTTAAACCAAAACCAAATCATTTAAACCAAAAGTTTCGAACCAATTTTAGAATCAAATCATTTAAACCATCCTAAGTTTTAAAACTTTTTCAACAAGGGTCAAGGCCATACCGGTTAGAAATTGAAAGTCCTAATTAAAAACTCCAAAAACATTTATCCTCAAATCCATTACTTTAATTACTCTAAAATCTTTAGAAGTACTCAAGACATATCTTTTCTTGATAAAGTTAATCAAACCAAACTCATTTTTCTTTAACCAAAACTTCCAACCCATTTTCAAAACCATAACCAAAACTCCCAAAACTCTTCAAAATTGTTACAAAAATAAGTTCTTGTTATTAAATTTCACTTAACCACTTATAAAAAATTCGGCAGCACCTCCCCTAAAACTTGGACTTTACCACCCTTACGGGTTCCATCAAAACCACATTTCTCAAACCCTTCCAAACAGTTTCAGAACCTACTCATTCCTCAATATAAATATATAATTCTGATTTTCAAAACAAAGCCATTTCTCAACACATATGTATAAACCGGGTTTCCAATACAAAACCCTCTTTAGTATAAACATTCAAATCAGCTTTCCAAAAACCAATTTTTCATTAAGGACCACAAGCCAACTCAAACAATCAATAGTTCAATCAAGTAGACAATCATATTCATCCAAAATAAACCAGTCAATCCATAAGACTCGCAAAAATTACCATATATTTATATATGTTTTACATCAATATCAATCTATAACAATTTCGTAATATAAAATAAGTTTTAAGAAAAATTCCTACCTCGAATAGTCAAAAATGTAACTCACAAAATGTGTTAAGACCCTTTTTCTCCTAGCCCACAACAGTGGCAGCTGCAACCACAGCTTATACCGCTTCAGCAACAGCAACAACAACAACAACAACAACAACAACAACTCTAATTAAAATATGCAACCTCGAAAACTTAATCCTAAGACATCAACGTTGCAACATCCTCAATAAATTATAACAGAAAGAATAGCGATAATGGTTTCGGGACAAGAAAACTCACTGTACTTAGAGAAGAACCAAAGATCGGAGTAACAACAGCTCCTGTAGTGACTTCTGGTAGCACAGCCACATTCCCGATGGCTACAAACATGGCAGCGCAACTCAGAACGGCGAGCAGCTTGACGGTGACCTAGTTGGATATGTTAGCGCGAATGGTGGTGACAACGGTTGTGAGGTCCACCATGACGGCACAACGTAGCAATGCGTGTGACGGCGGCAGCAACTTCTTCCTCCTCGTTTCCCTCTTCTCTATCGTTGCTCTGTGTGTGTCTTGTGTGTTGTGAGTTGTGAGTTGAGTTGAGTGTGTTGTGCATTGAGTTAAGGTGAGGATGTGGGGTTGAGGGGTTGGCTACTAGAGTAGCGGGTTAGGATTTTGTTTTTGGGGAATTAGTCTAGTGTAGTTTAGTAATTTCTAGTAAAAAATAGGGGTAATATGGTAATTGAAAACCAATTTAATCAAACAATAATTATATATAAAAATACTATTTAATTATCACTTACAAATAATAAATACTCTAAATTTAAACATATAAAATTCTAATTAGAGATAATCAAATTAATTTCCTTTAAAATTATAAATAAGGTTCAAAATCTAAATATTCAAATTAAAGCGTATAAAATTCTCATTATTTTCCAATTACTAAAGCGTTAAATCATAATAAGAAAATACTCAATTAGTATAAAAATCTCTTAAAAATATACTCTTGAATAAATAAAATAAATAATAAATAACTTATTATTTAATTTTCGAAAATCCGAGGTCTTACAATATTGCCTCAAACTGTTCTATTCTATATTGTCGCTACTGCAAATAGTTGGGTCACTTGATAACTACTTGTCTTACTCATCCAACTCGTCTAGACCAAAACAGGTATCATCCTTGCTCCAACGCTTCCAAGCCTGCGTCTGTTACTTCATGCAGCTTCTGCCGATGATGTATCTACCTCATCTATTTCTGGTACTCCATCTTCTATTTCTCCATCTGATATTGAGTCTTTTTTTAGACAACTCTCTCATTTTCCAATAATACTTCTATTTCTCTATCCACTCCTCTAGGTAACTCTAAACAGTACTTTAATTTTGGTCGTTTCAATCACATGGCACCTATGTGTCATGTTTTTATCTTTGTCTACCACTACCACCGCACTGTCTATTCACATTAATGATGGATCCTTTATGTATGTGAATCATAAAGGATCTGTGTCACGGTATGACCTTCACCTACCTAATACTTATTCTACTCCTGAATTGAATTTCAATATTATTTCTATAGGTCAATTAGTTTAACTTAGTTTTGATGTCAATTTTTTCTATTTTTGGTTGTCGTATATAGGATCATTGGACAAGACAATTCATTGGGATTGGATGTAAGGTAAGAAGAGTGTTTGAAGTTAGGAATTTTCATGTTTCCTCTACCAAAAACCTTTGTGTTGTTTCTCCAACATCCATATTTCACTTATGGCATCGATGTCTTGCTCATAGTTCATTAGAAAACTTGCATCCTCTCTATCTAAGGGAGTATTAGGATCATTTAACAATGATTCTTTGATTGCGTTTCTTGTCAAACTGCAAAATAACCAGCTTTATCTTTTTATAGTAGTTCATTTCTTGCTTATTCTTCTTTTGATCTTATACACTCTGATGTTTGGGGACTTGCTCCTACAACTTCTATGGGAGAAAATTCAATATTTTGTTATCAATGATTATTCATAATTTACTTGGGTTTATTTAGTGTCTAATAGATATGAATTGTCTTAGATTTACATCAAATTTGCTAATATGATTAAAATGAAATTTTCCAAAGTTATTAAAGTTTTTTGACGTGACAATGCATTGGAGTACCGTAACTCCAAACTTTTGAACTTCCTTGCTTAGTTGGGCACCTTATTTAAATTCTCTGGCCCTGTAAATGCAAACATTGGCACATTCATAACTCTGTTCATGTAATGCTTTTCTTTTTCCTTTTCTTATCCTGAACGTGTTTGGGCTGAAGCAGTTCTCACTATTGTCCATGTTATCAATCATCTTCCTTCCTTTGTTCTAGATAACATCACTCCTATTGAGCGTCTCTATAATATTTCCCAGACTAAAGTTCTCTTAGAATCTTTGGTTGTATCTGTTTTAATCTCCTTCAATCCTAAGAACATAATAAACTTGAGTCTTGGGCTCGCCTGTGTTGTTTCATTGGTTATGACACTGAACATAAAAGTTGTCGTTGTTAGGATCCTATCACTCAATGAATTCTCATATCACGTCATGTTGTATTTTGAAAATATCACATATTTTTTAGTTTCTCTTCCTTTTAGTCCATTCCTCTTACTTGTTCACCTTTCTTTACTAATCCTTCTGTTGATCTTTTTTCTAGTGATGATAATACAGGAATTGTGAAAAGACCACCTCCTGAGCCTTTTATTCCTACCCCTTCTACTATTTCTAATGATCCAATCCTGGATGATGATCCTATAGTAGATGGACATATAAAATCAAGGCTCACTTTGATGGATGTATTGACATGTATAAGGCTTGTTTGTTTGCTCAAGGATGCCCTCAAGAGTATAATATCGATTATAAAGAGACTTTTGCTCTTTTTGCTCTTCTCACACCTGTCCGAGCTCTTCTTGGAATTGTTGTTATCCACAAATAGTCTCTAAGTTAGATGGATGTGAAAAATGTGTTTCTCAATGGTGACTTGAAATAGAAAGTCAACATGAAACCTCCTTTGGGATATTCTTGTTCTCCTAACAAAGTATGTCTTCTTCGTAAAGCACACTATGGTCTTAAGCAAGCTCTTTAAGAATGATTTGAAAAGTTCAGTAATTCTATCTACAACCTTAGTTTCACTTGCAATCCTCGTGAGAATGCATTTCTCATTCAGAAGACTGACAAGGGTGTTGTTTTCTTACCATTATATGTTGGTGACATGATCATTACTTGCGATGATATTGATGGCATCACTAGTCTCAAAGCAAGCCTTCACCACCACTTTGAGATAAAGACCTTGGATCTCTTAGTTATTTTCTTGATCTTGGAGTTATCTTGTCAAAATATGGCATCTATCTTTCTCAAGCAAAGTATGCATCTGATTTTTCTTGCTTGGGCTAGCATTACTAATATTCGCAAAGAATCTACTCCTCTTGATCCTAATCCTCGCCTCGCTCCTATGGATGGCCCTGCTTTGGATAATCTCACTCTCTACAGGAAATTAGTTGGTAGTCTTATCTACCTAATTGTTACTCGACCGGATATTGCCTACCATGTTAATGTTATTAGCCAGTTCTTATCGGCACCTTACATTACTCATAATGTCATTGTTCTTCAGATTCTTTGCTACATCAAAGGTACTATGTTTCAATGTCTTCATTTTTCTGCACAATCTTTTTCAATCCTTCAAGCATAATTTATTGGTGATTGGGCTGGTGACTCCCACTGATCGCCGTTTTACTACCGGTTATTATTTATTTTTTGATGACTCTTTTATCTCTTAGCATGCCAAGAAACAAAATTTTATAACTCGATCTAGCACCCAAGCAAAATATCATGCTCTAGCTGACACTTTTGCTAAAGTTGTTGCGATTGGTTGACTTCTTGAAGATTTGGGAGCTATTAAGTCTTCTCCTATTAATCTCTATTGTGATAACAGAAGTGCTATTCATATTTTTCATGATAATGTCTTTCATTAGCGAATGATGGATGGAAAAATGCTGGTTAGGAAATTCTGATAAAAATAGCGTTGCAAGTACAGTCTTAACCAACGAAATTCCCACTATCAATTTAAATTGTATGTCACAATTAAGAATAAATAACCGGGAGTAAAATCCTGAGCCGTTTTCCAAAGAGTTGACACAATGATGTAAATTATTGGTCAAGATTTTTCTGAATATTTTTAAGGTTGAAAACAGAAAAATTAAATAACCAAAAATTAAAGCAATGAATAATAACAAGAGGTGTTATATATTTAAAAATGAAAAGCCTTGCCTAGGGAAGATAATTGGGGTCTCTATCCTTGTTGTCTTTCCCAAGTATAATCATAATGGTTTATTGCTCCCACTTATTTATCCTCCAACAACTGAAAGAAAGTCAAGTGGCTTCGCTAACTCTAGCTCACAAGTTCTAGTCACTTCATGAGGAAGGACTAGAGTTGGTGAGAAGTGAGCTAGCCAATAATTCCCACTTACAGATCAACACTTGAGTATTACAACTCAAGGGATCCCAATTAATCAACCCCTAAGTCAAGTTGAGAGTTTAAGTCATTAACATGAATGCCATTTTCATAAACATGTAATAGGAATAAATAAAAGACATGGAAATTATAATAAATTAATAAAATCAAAATTTGGCACTGACAATTAATTAAAAAGGATCAACAAGCAATAAAATAAACATAGAAATAACTCAATGCATTGATTAAATTCAAAAGTGACAAGATCCAAACATGAGTGCATAATAATCAAATAGATAAGAGTAATAAAGAAATTAGAATAGAAAACTGGAAGAAAATTGACTTCAACTGAAGGTAGTGGCAGCTCGCTCTAGATCTAATTCGAAGATGAACTAAAAATGCTAAGAACCCTAAGAGAAGTAGTAGTTTCTCTCTTTCCAATTCAAAAACTAAACAAAAATTAAAAAGAAGTGAAATGTGTTCAGTCTCAGCTCTATCCCTACCTCTAGTCTGTGTTTTCGGGCTTGAAACTGGGTCTAAATCAGCCCAGAAATTGCCCCGTGCAGCACGTGATGCTCTGTCATGCGTACGCGTCGGCCACGCGTACGCGTCGCTGGACTTCTGTGCTGGTCACATATACGTGTCAGTCACACGTACGCGTCGCTGCAAAATGCTCCAAATCATGCGCACGCGTCAGCCATGCATGCGCATCGCTCTTCGCTTCTTAGCTCTTTAGTTTCTTGTGTTCCTTCTACTTTAACATGCTTCATCCTCATCCTTTGAGCCATTCATTCCCTGTAAACTTAAAAATACTTAACAAATACATCATGGCATCGAATGGTAATAAAGGGAAATTAAAAATTAAAAATTTTAAAATTTAGGAAGCATGTTTTCAATCATAGCACAAAATTAGGAAGGAAAAGAAAAACATGAAATTTACATGAATAAGTGTGAGAATAGTTGACAAAACCCACTCAATGTAGTCCAAAATATATCACAAAATAGTGGCTTATCAGTGAACCAAACACATTGAGAATGACTATCATTTTGTATGACACTGACTTCTCATTGGTATTATTCTTCTAATTGTTGATTGGACTATGGATCAGAAAGCTGATATCATTACCAAAGCTCATCATCCTACTCGTTTTTGGAATCTAGTATCCAAACTCAAGATGGTCTCTTTAGCTCATACTTGAGTTTAAAGGAAAGATATTAGAATAAGATTAGTGCATTAGATTTAGGTTAGTAGAGTTGTTAAGAAATTGTTAATATCAACTGATAATTAGTGGAGTAGTTAATAGAGTGGTTTAGATTACTGTTAAAAAATTTTGTATAATCAATGTCCTTGTATCAATGAATTATATAACATACAATAGCATATTTCTGATTGAGTAAAATACCATTTCTACCCATGAAAGTTCTAAATGTTGACAACTCTATCCACGAAACAACAAAATTGAAGTTGTATCCATGAAATATCGATTATGTATGACAAAACTATCTAAATTGTAAAAAAACTACCTAAAAATCCCAAACTACCCTTTTTTCTAACCCCACCACTCCTAAATCTTTCATCACCTCTACCCTTTTCCCCAACTATTGTTATTGCAACTATCTTCACCAACCTTTCTCTTTCTTTTTCTCTATTCCCCTCCATCATAGATCATTTCATCAGCTTTGATGCTACTGATGCCACCATCACACCTACTAACCTCTCGCCCATAGCGCACAAAGTCACACACCTCTTCTGGGTGGTTCAATTCTAGGGAGACGACGAAGCCAATATTGCCACCAACAAAGCCATGCTCCACAACGTTCTCACCACCCTAAAATCTTATCCTTTTTCATGCCTCACCCATATTACCTTCCAAACTGGGACAAAACCCTACAGGGATCAAAGGAAATAAAGCTCACAGAGCTGAGGTCAAAATCAGTGGTTTGGACAACAGAAATGGAAGGGTGAAATAGTGATAAAAGGTAAGATCATAGGATCTCAGGCGACGGGGGAACGTTCTCCTCATAAGCAACGATGAGAATGATCTTGGAAGTGATCTCTAGCAGCAGTGGCGATAAAAAATGGCGATGGAATGGCCTAGTGACAGCAAGGACAATGCCTCTAGCGGTGAGCTCCGTTGATGGTGACAGCAGCCGCAACAGTGGCAGAACGGCTCCTCTTCCATTGCATTCCTCCTCTTTCTCTCTCTTTCTTTGTTCTGTATGCCTCCATCTATGACAGCGACAACAAAGTCCTCCTCTGATGGCAGCTCTGACAGTAGAGATAGCGAAGGAAGCTTTGATGATGACAACACAACCCTTCCTTAGTTTCCTCTCCTCGTGTTGTTCGTTCTCTCTCACTATCTTTGTTTCGGCCTTCTCTCTCATGCTTCCTCCCTTGTTCGATGGTAACGGCGATGGTTGTTCCCAGCCTCGCCAGTGTTGCACTTCCTTTCTTTCCTAGTCTTTGACAATTTTGTGGAATTAATTGTGTTGCCTGTAGTATTTGCAGTGGGGATAGAAAGGTGATAAGGGGTGAGAAAAATTAGGGTTAGACGAAAGATTATTTGGGATTTTAGGTAGTTTTTAGGGTTTGGATAGTTTTGTCATCCGGAACTGGTCATTTATAGGTACAACTTCAATTTTGTTATCTTGTGGATAGATTTGTCAGAAGTTAGAACTTTCATAAATAAAAATAATAGCTTACTCTCTTATCAAACATAACCTTTCATAGTAGATATCATGGAAGAAATGATGTTCTTACTTTCTTCTCCTACCATTCTTTCTAAAAAAAAAATTGAAAGTACTATATGTAAATTATGTATAAAAAAAATTAGAGATTTTGTTATTTAAATTATTTAAATATTTTATTTATTGAAATGTACGACGTATAAAATATTTATATTTTTAGATTGTTATTACACATCTTAGATAGATAGGGTAAAAGATAAAAATATACATAAAAATTGAATATTGTGCATCCGAGATGTATAATACCTTAAAAAAATATATTTCGGATGCACATGCACCTGAATATGTTACATCTACATAAATGCATATATCTAGGATGTTGTGTATCAAGGATAAAGCCAAAAAAAATTAACCCAGTGCACTTGAATATATTACGATCTAATTTGATTTGATTTTTTATTTTATATAATATTTTTCAAATAGTTTAAAAATTTAAAATTATTTTTATCTAAATTTTAAATTAAAAATTTGTTATTTTAAAAATTTAAGTTATTTGAATAAAATTAGATAAAATGAAAAAATAAAAATCAAACTAATACAACACGATCCAGAACTTTATATCGGTGTATTAGGTCTTAAGTTGGTTTTGCACATATCTTAAATGCATTTAAAATTTAAAATTATTAATTTTTTAATTTAAAAACTTTAGATCAGCAATTTTTTAAAAATCAAATATATAAGCATAATTAATCATACAAGTATAATAATATGAGTATGTTTATTTGTATAATAATACGAGTATGTTTATTTTTTAAGTTGGCTTTATTCCGAGTGTACAACCTCAGCATCCTAGATATGTACATTTGCATAGATGTAACAAATCTCGAGTACACTCAGGATATATATTTCTTAAAATAGATTGTTTTCATTTCCAAGTTTAAACTCAAATTTTTTATTAAGAGAGCAAATAAACTTTAGTCCAATTACTTGGAATTTAACAGAGCAAATAAATCCTAGTATCTTTTCTTTTTTAATTATTTTATTATTTTCAATTCCGGCTTTGCTTGCCAAAGGAAAGAAAATGACGTTTATATATGTTAAGTTTGACATCATAAAAGAACACCAAATCAAGGTTTCACAGATGCTTGGATATTGTGGGAATATAGAATAATTATTTAAATACACAACGTACTATATCTCGGATACTGTGAGACAAATTTAAATACGGACATATCCCGAGTATTGAGATCCTGGACTATGACGCAACAAAAATATGACGTATCACGGGTGTACCTAGAATATATGTCGCGTGGAGAAATGGGTATTGAGCACCCAATATCTGTTCAAAAACTAATTAGGGTCTCAGCACCTAAGATAAGGTCAAACACAAAAATAAGATCACAGCATCTGAGATATAGTCAGAGGCCTAGATATATTGGTTGTAGAATTGTAGCCGGGATTCTCATTTATTTGAAGAGTTTTGGAAAATTTGGTAACTTTTGTAACACCTTCAGTTCGAGTTTCTAAAGTACAGATGACCCCCCGATAATATGTTTGCGACGGAGATATCAACTGACTGAATGTGACTTGGTACATAGCTGGAGCTTTCGATTTTGAGGTTTTTTTCCTCTTTTATTTTCAGTAAATAATTTATTTATGTATTTATACTTTATTAATTTAGTTAATGTGTTAGGTATTTTGACTTTGTTAGTTAAAAGTTCTACCAACTTAGGTAGGTAGAGTAGGTTTTAATATTTTTAAAAATAATTTTAATTTAACTTAAATAAATATCATAATTAAACATAAAATAATATATTAGTTAAATTAAATAAATATATTATTCAAATGAAATAGTTGTTAGATCATTTTTTTACTAAAATCTATCATTGGATTGATATCATCTAGAAGAGATCAGTTAGGTTAGAATAGTGCGACATGAATGATTTATTTTTTAAATCTTGCTTCAAGTTTCTTTTTTCATTTAATACTTTGAACATTAGTAATGAATATTAATATTGTATGAAATATAATATTTTATTAATGATATTTATCTACTAGTTTACAATATTTAATAATTATTAAACCTCTATAATGGTTTAAACGAGATTAATTTGTGAGAGTAAATGTTGTAACTATTGCAGAGGCCTTGATTGCTGTTGCCACACCGTGTGACCTTGGGTATCCCCCTGTCGGACATTTTATTGCCTTATATCAGGGAGGTTGGTGATGAGCGGATATTTTATACGCTTTTTGGGGGTAATTTCATGTAGATTTTAGTGTGTTGTAGTTAGTTTTTAGTATATTTTTATTAGTTTTTAAGCAAAATTCATATTTCTGGACTTTACTATGAGTTTATGTGTTTTTCTGTGATTTCAGGTATTTTCTGGCTGAAATTGAGGGAGCTGAGCAAAAATATGATTTAGGCTGAAAAAGGACTGCTGATGCTGTTGGATTTTGACCTCCCGGCACTCGGAATGAATTTTTTGGAGCTACAGAAGTCCAATTGGCACGCTCTCAATTGGATTGGAAAGTAGACATCCAGGGCTTTCCAGAAATATATAATAGTTCATACTTTGCATGAAGATAGATGACGTAAATTGGCGTTTAACGCCAGTTCCATGCTGTAGTCTGGCGTTCAGCGCCAGAAACAGGTTGCAAGTTAGAGTTCAACGCCAGAAATAGATTACAACCTGGCGTTCAACTCCAGAAACAGCCCAGGCACGTGAGAAGCTTAAGTCTCAGCCCCAGTACACACCAAGTGGGTCCCAGAAATGGATTTCTGCACTATCCATCCTAGTTTACTCATTTCTGTAAACCTAGGCTACTAGTTTAGTATTTAAACAACTTTTAGAGACTTATTTGCTATCTCACAACATTTTAGATCTGAATTTTGTATTCTCTGACGGCATGAGTCTCTAAACTCCATTGTTGGGGGTGAGGAGCTCTGCAGCGTGTCGATGAATTAATGCAATTATTTCTGTTTTTCATTCAACACGCTTGTTCCGATCTAAGATGTTCATTCGTGCTTTACTATGAAGAAGGTGATGATCCGTGACACTCATCACCTTCCTCAATCCATGAACGTGTGCCTGACAACCACCTCCATTCTACATTAGATTGAATGAGTATCTCTTAGATTCCTTAATCAGAATCTTCGTGGTATAAGCTAGAATCCATTGGCAGCATCCTTGAGAATCCGGAAAGTCTAAACCTTGTCTGTGGTATTCCGAGTAGGATTCTGGGATTTGATGACTGTGACGAGCTTAAAACTCGCGAGTGTTGGGCGTAGTGGCAGACGCAAAAGGATCAATGAATCTTATTCGGACATGATTGAGAACCGACAGATGATTAGTCGTGCTGTGACAGAGCATTTGGACCATTTTCACTGAGAGGATGGGAAGTAGCCATTGACAACGGTGATGCCCTACATACAGCTTGCCATGGAAGGAGCCTTGCATGTATGAAAGTGAGAAAGCATTATGTTGCAGGAATTCAGAGGACAAAACATCTCCAAAACTCCAACATATTCTCCATTATTGCATAATAAGTATTTATTTCATGCTCTTTTACTTTTTACAATTAAAACTAAGAATCATTATTGATATTATATCCTGACTAAGAGTCACAAGATAACCATATCTTGCTTCAAGCCAACAATCTTGGTGGGATCGACTCTTCCTCACGTAAGATGTTAATTGGACGACCCAGTGCACTTGCTGGTTAGTTGTGCGGAGTGCAAAAGTGTGATTGCAATTTCGTGCACAAGCTGGATTCAGACATATAGTAGAATTGAGAAATTTTATGTTTCACAATTCCTTGATCTATGCATCTGTCGAGCGGTGGAGACCTGAGATCCACAGCTTCCACCATCCATGGGGTGAGGTCAACATTACACTTTAAGATGTTGCTTACTGGTGCGCGAAATTGTGAACAATACTTTTTCACAACTCTCATAATCCCCGGTAATGGCTCCAAAAACTTGGTAGCTCAATACCATGGCATTACACAACTTCGCACAACTAACCAGCAAGTGCACTGGGTCGTCCAAGTAATAAACCTTACGTGAGTAAGGGTCGATCCCACGGAGATTGTTAGTATTGAAGCAAGCTATGGTCATCTTGTAAATCTTAGTCAGGCAAACTCAAATGTATATGGTGATGAACGAAAATAACAATAAGATAAAGATAGAGATACTTATGTAATTCATTGGTAGGAACTTCAGATAAGCGTATGAAGATGCCTTCCCTTCCGTCTCTCTGCTTTCCTACTGTCTTCATCCAATCCTTC
>NC_029775.3:84329622-84330356 GCF_000817695.3 Arachis duranensis | reverse complement strand
CTGTTTTTCATTCTATTTTTGCTTTTTTCATGGTTTTTGTGACTTCTTATGATCATCAACCTACAAAAGACATAAAATAACAAAAGAAAATAATTAATTATAAAACATTGGGTTGCCTCCCAACAAGCGCTTCTTTAGTGTCACTATCTTGACAGAGGACTCTCATGGAGCCTCAGAAATGCTCAGAACCGTGTTGGAACCTCCCAACACCAAACTTAGAGTTTGAATGTGGGGGTTCAACACCAAACTTAGAGTTTGGTTGTGGCCTCCCAGCACCAAACTTAGAGTTTGACTGTGGGGGCTCTGTTTGGCTCTATTTTGAGAGAAACTCTTCATGCTTCCTCTCCATGATGACAGAGGGATACCCTTGGGCCTTAAACACCAAGGATTCTTCATTCACTTGAATGATCAACTCTCCTCTATCAACATCAATCACAGCCTTTGCTGTGGCTAGGAAGGGTCTGCCAAGGATGATGGATTCATCCATGCTCTTCCCAGTCTCTAGGACTATAAAATCAGTAGGGATGTAATGGTCTTCAACTTTAACAAGAACATCCTCTACAAGTCCATAGGCATGTTTTCTTGAGTTGTCTGCCATCTCTAGTGAGATTTTTGCAGCTTGTACCTCAGAGATCCCTAACTTCTCCATTACAGAGAGAGGCATGAGGTTTACACTTGACCCTAAGTCACACAAGGCCTTCTTGAAGGTCATGATGCCTATGGTACAAGGTATT
>NC_029775.3:84328073-84328751 GCF_000817695.3 Arachis duranensis | reverse complement strand
TTGCTTGGAGGGAGTTCAGTAATTTTCTTGCTCAGCTGACCCACTTGTCCTTCCAAATTCCTAATGGAAGATCTAGTTTCAGTCATAAAACTTTGAGTGGTTTTGATTAGATCAGAGACCATAGTTGCCAAGTCAGAATTATTCTGCTTAGAACTCTCTGTCTGTTGCTGAGAAGATGATGGAAAAGACTTGCTATTGCTAAACCTGTTTCTTCCACCATTATTGTTATTGAAACCTTGTTGAGGTCTCTGTTGATCCTTCCATGAAAGATTTGGATGATTCTTCCATGAAGGATTATAGGTGTTTCCATAGGGTTCTCCCATGTAACTCACCTCTTCCATTGCAGAATTCTCAGGGTCATAAGCTTCTCCTTCATATGAGGCTTCTTTAGCACTGTCGGATGCAGCTTGTAATCCAGTCAGATTCTGAGAAATCATATTGACTTGCTGGGTCAATATTTTATTCTGAGCCAATATGGCATTCAGAGTATCAATCTCAAGAACTCCTTTCTTCTGACTAGTCCCATTGTTCACACGATTTCTTTCAGAAGTGTACATGAATTCGTTATTTGCAACCATTTCAATCAGTTCTTGTGCTTCAGTAGGCGTCTTTTTCAGATGAAGAGATCCTCCAGAAGAGCTATCCAAAGACATCTTGGACAGTTCAGAGAGACCATCA
>NC_029775.3:84327457-84327612 GCF_000817695.3 Arachis duranensis | reverse complement strand
GTTCTTCTTCCTTGAAGAATTCGTTCGTGTGCTCTAAAGAGGGTTGTGCTTTGGCTTCTCTTAGCTTTCTCTTCAAGGTCCTTTCAGGTTCAGGATCAGCCTCAACAAGAATACCTTTGTCTTTGCTCCTGCTCATAAGAAAGAGAAGGAAACAA
>NC_029775.3:84326789-84327285 GCF_000817695.3 Arachis duranensis | reverse complement strand
ATAGTGTTAGTCCATAAATAGAAGGATGTGAGAAGGAGGGAAGTAATTTTCGAAAATTAAGTGAAAATTTTGAAAGCATTTTTGAAAAACATTACTTAATTTTCGAAAATGAAAGTGGAAAAGAAATCAAGTGATTTTTGAAAAAGATTTTGAGATCAGAAATCAAAAAGATTTGATTGAAAACTATTTTGAAAAAGATGTGGTTAAGAAGATATGATTGATTAAAAAAAAGTGATTGAGAAGATATGATTTGAAAAAAAACATTTTTTAAAAAAAAGATTTGATTTGAAAATTAAAAACTTGACTAACAAGAAAAGATATGATTCAAACATTAAACCTTTCTCAACAGAAAAGGCAACATACTTGAAATGTTGCATCAAATCATTAATTGTTAGTAAGTATCTTTAAAAATGGGAAGAAATTGATTTTGAAAAAGATTTGATTGAAAAAAATTGATTTGAAAAAGATTTGATTTTGAAAAGATTTTGAAAACTTA
>NC_029775.3:84302350-84324654 GCF_000817695.3 Arachis duranensis | reverse complement strand
TGTAGAGACTTTTCTTGGAGTTAAACGCCAGCTTTTGTGCCAGTTTGGGCGTTTAACTCCCATTTGGGTGCCAGTTCCAGCGTTTAACGCTGGGATTTCTTGAGGTGACTTTGAACGCCGGTTTGGGCCATCAAATCTTGGGCAAAGTATGGACTATCATATATTGCTGGAAAGCCCAGGATGTCTACTTTCCAACGCCGTTGAGAGCGCGCCAATTGGGCTTCTGTAGCTCCAGAAAATCCACTTCGAGTGCAGGGAGGTCAGAATCCAACAGCATCTGCAGTCCTTTTTGGTCTCTGAATCAGATTTTTGCTCAGGTCCCTCAATTTCAGCCAGAAAATACCTGAAATCACAGAAAAACACACAAACTCATAGTAAAGTCCAGAAAAGTGAATTTTAACTAAAAACTAATAAAAATATACCAAAAACTAACTATATCATATCAAAAACATACTAAAAACAATGCCAAAAAGTATACAAATTATCCGCTCATCACTTACCATCTTGGTCTACACACTGAGGGTCAGTCGATTGGGAGTTGTATCAAAGACTTCCAGCAGTATCATGGAAACCACACGTGATAGTGGGTTGAGAATTTACTTGGCGACATGCCGCCACCACCGCCAGAGGAGAGGAAGCAGGTTTTCAGTTTGAGGATGACCTGACTAAAGAGCAGGACTTCACAAATTCCACTTGGGGCAGATCTGGATACACTCCGTAAGTATGCCAGATGCTATTTGATGATGCTTATTAGGGGGTTTCTTTTCACAGATAAGTCAACTACACTTATTCCTTTGAAATAGATGCAATTGCTGATGGATTTTGATCATTACAGGTAGTTGTTTTGGGAGTCTGCACTGTTGGTACACACGTACCATTCACTCTTCACCGCTGCTGGACGTGATGTGACTGACATTGCAGAATGCATGCCATTTCTTGTGTCCTGGATCTACCGTAAGTTTCTATCATTTTGTTCGCCAGAATATGACGTCATTAGGTTTTCACTTGCAGTTGGGTATATAATTATTGTTAAAATTTTAATTTAACACCTTATAAATAGTGACTAAAGTTAATTATTGTAAATAATTAATTTCTACTGTTAATTATTTTTATTATACATAGGTTGGTAAGACTAGGATAACAAAGCCAGGATCAGCACGATGGTAGAATCTAGAGTTTACGCCGTCGTATCGATGGCCTCACCTTTGATGAGTACGAGATGTTTTGTTTTCTACTTTATTTCAGGCATTGGTGATTCATACCTAATTATTGTACTTTATGCTATTTTTCTACTTTCGATGGACACCATATGAGAATCTCCAGTTACAACAGATTGCTCCTGACTGGCTTAGTAGTGATGGAGAGATTTATACATGGAGGGTTGTTGTCCCGATTGTCTGCTTTCACATTGTAGAGTTTCATCATGTGGACAGAGTAAAAAGATAGCTCAAGAGCAGCAGCTAGAGGTGGCGAATGGAAAAGACCGTCCCGCCCCCGCCAAAAGCCTGCCCTTTGGCGGGCTGGTCCCCCCCGCCCTGCCCTGCCTAATGAGGCGGTCCTAAAACCTCACTCCACGCTGCCTAATGCAGCCCGCCAAATGTCATTTTTACTATTAAATATTAAACAATATATATAATTTCTAAAGACATAAAAAAATATAATTTCGAAATTCACAAACATTAAAGTCTTTAAAATTATAAATATGTAATAAATATAATCATAAACCAAATTTTTTGAAACAAAATAATGAAACCAATATTGTTCAAAACAAAATAAACATTATCCAAAACATATAATTAAACATCTACAAGTTTAGAACATAATCAATCAAACGTAAAATATAATCTAAAACACTAAATTAGAACATTTTCAAAAAATGTCCCTAGCAAAAAAAAAAGTGTTGGGCTCGCCGGAGAGGCCCGTCCCCCCATCAAAGTCCGCGATTTAAGTGGTGCTAGTTATACAGACTTTCGAAGTGTGGCGGTCTCAATTTTTTAGCCTGGCCTGCCTTTTGGCGAGTTACGCGGGCCAACCCAGTGGATTTAGGTCCATTTGCCACCCCGAACAGCAGCATAGGCCAGTAGATCCAGTCAACGTTAACGAGTTTCTATTCAAGATGATGAGGAGAGATGATGTTTGGTATCCCGATGTGCACCGTGATTAGTACGACTTGTTTAGGGGACGTTACCAACTACACCACTTGGTGATCATTGATGGGATCCCTGATCCTTGTTTGACACAAGAGTACTAGATATGGTGATAGCAAGCATGTATCTGATTATATCTCGAATGCTTTGACCCAATTTTTGCGTTTGACCTTATCTCAGATACTAAGATCCTGATCAATTTTTGAATGCATCTCGAGTGCTCAGTACCTATTTTTCCACGCGACATGTATTTTGGGTGCACCCACGATACGTTAGATTTTCGTTGTGTCATAGTCCGGAGTTTCACTACCCGAGATACGTCCATATTCGAGTTTTTCTCACAATACTCGAGATGTAGTATGTTGAATATTTAAATAATTATTTGATATTTTATTTATTTTTGTAAATTGTATAATTATTTAATTTAAATAAAAAAATCCTCTTATAGTTACTCCAATTATAATGGCTTAATACAAAATCGTCATATGGGAGACTAGATACGAATGACTAAATATTTTTTGTCCAAGAATAAATGTTTCATTTTACTTGTCAACCTAGTTTTGGGCCATTAGGTTTTGTTAGGGCCGAATAATGTTTCATATATTATCGGCCAATCTTTTTGCCACTAAGCAATTCTTGTGCATTATCACCTCTTTTGTCCTTTTTTTATCTTTTCGAAAGGGTGCATTATCATTACATTTCCTTCGGGGAAGGGCCTAGTTGTTTCTAGTTTCAACCGAAAAAAACTGCATTTCTATGCGGAAAAATTTGAAGTAATGTATGGATTTTAAAAATATAAATAAAATAATACTATATTTACACATATATGAACTTCTAGACAACGAAAAAAAAATTATATTTTGCCTTTGGTGTCATATCTCATTTACATGTGCACGAAAAAAATGTATTTTTTGTTTTAAAAAATGAACCAAACTAGAGACAGATCTAACTTTGTAGTTAAAGGAATTACAGATCATTTCCAAAATTCTTAAGATAGAAATATGATAATTCTGTGTGTGGTTTAAAGTAAAAGAAAATATTCCTGAGTAATTTTTATTTTTTGAAATTGAAATACCACTAATTTAATTTTCATTTCTCTCTTAATTATTTTTACACTATGTTGATTAGAGAGAAAATTAGTGAAAAAAATAAATAAAAAAATAAAAAAAATATTTTCTTTTGTTTAGTTATCAAAAAAATAAAAAAAAAGTTTATGTAGATACTACTAAAAATTCTTTTTTCATCACAAATAAAATTCTTTTTTATATTTTCAATACTATTTTTAATTATATTATTATTAACAATTATTAATATAAATTTAGTTTTAATATATTATTATAATAGAAATTCATATTTAAATATTATATATATATTAGATAAATAATTTAAATCAAATATATAAAATCATAATTCTAAATCCAAACAAAGTTTTAGTTGGCGTCAAATTAAGATTTTGGCTAAACTCAATTCGGTCACTCTCTCCTAGGCTCACTCTCACAAGGAGGCAGAGCTCTCAGCCTCTCATTCTCTCACTCAGTCTGCCACCGCCACCACCACCGCCACCGCACGGTCGCTGCCACGTCGCCGGCTCCTCTGCATCTCCGCCACTGCGTCATCGCCTCCGTCCGTGGTTCGCCTTTGCGTCTTCGTCCAGCGTGGCTCGCCATCGCTGCTGCCCCTCCCTCGCCAGTCTCTGCTTCGCCGTGCTTGGTCTCCCTCTTCTCTGCCCGCGTTCCGCCTTCACATCATCAGGTATGCTTTTTATGTTTTTTTTAGTTATTCAGTTATTGGGTTATAATCTGATTAACTGATTCAGTTGATTCTTGATTGTTGTTGATTATAATTTGTTGGTTTTGTAGCAGATTATTCAAATTTTTGTTTTACAGTGTAATATATTTAGGTTTAGTGGTTGATTGATGTTTTTCTGTTTTTGATTATTGGTGTTTAGGATTGATTTTGTTGCTGGGCTATATTGTTGCTCTTCTTCTCTGCCTCGGCCTCGTGCCTCCTCTGTCTCTGCTTCTGGCCCTCTCCACCTTGTGCCTCCTCTGACTTTGGTTCTGTGATGGGAACACTGACAATTTTATTGAAACACTGTGAGATGGTTCTGCTTCTGGACTTCTGCTTTTTTTAGTTATTGTATATTGATTTTTAAAACTTGATTGTTGCTGTTTCAATGTAGATTTAGAATAGATAATTTGATGTTTTATTGAATGGCACTTGAAAGCAAATTTGAAAGTAACTGGAATTTGATGCCAATTGAAATTTGTATATAAATTATTTCCGTTTTATACTTTTCATGTATGGTTAGAATAGGAATTTGATGTTAATTGGAATTTGTATAGAATACTTGATTGTTGCTGCATCAATATTGATATATTTGATTCTTGTTGTTTTAATGTAGATTTAATACTTTATTGTTACTCTTATTGTTACTATTATATGATTGTTTTAATATAGGTTTAATGCTAATTGGAATTTCTATTAGTTATTTTTAGAAATTAAGATTTGATTGTTGTTACAGTGTTAGTGAAGACATTTATTTCCTACTAATATAAGTTTAATACTTGTTGATTGACTATTTTGTATTTTATTTAAATGGGACCGGATTAACCGTTTCAACCAGTGATCCAACGGTTGAACTAATAACCCAATAACTCAGTAATCTAATCGAGTCAATCACCGGTTCGGTTCTGACAACTATGCTTATGGCAACAGCTTCTACTTACAAGTCTCTCACAAAATGCACAAACATCTTCCTCTTATTTCCTCTCTCCAAGAAGCAACACTCTATTTACAGTCTTCATTTTCACCAAGTAATACTCCTCTCTCACTTTTAATTCTTTCTTTGTCTTCCAAATTTCCTCTTAATTATGTCGCTATCTTAAATATTTGCACTAGTCATATGTTTTTTATGTTATTGGTAGAGACCATTGTGCCATGGATGCTCTCTTTCAATGAATGGCTGCAGAAAAGGACATTCAAGAGAGCCTGTTGGGACAATAAAGACACAAACGTTGGAACCGGTTGCAACAACTTCAATGGCTTTGTACAGCCTGAAAATGGCGATTTCTAAGATGAAATCAGAGCCTCAATTTCGGAGCTCTTCAGGCATAGTGAGGCTGCAGGTCTCCATTGAGGAGGAAGAGGTCGAGGCCATTGATTGGCTCCACTCACAGAACCACCTGCTCCTTCCTCGCTGCTTCTTCTCCGGCAGGGAACACAATTCTTTTGATTCTAATGGCAGAAGCTTGGTTAGCATTGCTGGTGTTGGCTCTGCCGTTTTCTTTTGCCAGCCACACCCCTTTTCCTATTGGGATTGGGTATCCATTAGGAGGTAAGTCATTTCTTTACTTCAAGAAACAAATTTTTATTATTTATTTATTTATTTGAAGTCAAGTAGTCGAAGGTAGCCTTGAGTTGGTTGTTTCCGTGTCACTTAACATGCCATGTGACCTCAAAACTTTTTTTTTGTCATACGCACACACACATCCACTCACACATACTAAAGATTTTTTTTTTCTACCACAATCCAGCTATAGTTGGAATTCTAACCTTGGGTTTGACTGTTATGAGGCAAACATGTTTGCCGTTGGTACAACGCCTTTGCCACGTGTGATCTGACAAGTGGCAACATTACCACAGCCGAGACATCCAACCCGCTCATCATGAACTAAGCAGATGACAGCCCGACCCACATCAGATAGTGCTGGCGCGGAGCTGGTGGATTAGGATAGGATTTTGGTTCAAAGCCCAATACAAGCTTACATATATATTATATGGATGGAGTGAGGCTCAAACCATCAAGTTAGATATGTATATTTTCAAATATATAAAAATAATATTTAATTATTATCATGTGTGTAAAATGTTAAAGTAGTAACGTTTGCTTTTAAATAATTTTTTTTTTTTTGTAACGGGTTGGACGTGTCCAGTATTGTAGAGAGTTATTTTTGTAGTTAGGATTTGGGTAGAGAGATTTTAAACCCGCAGATAGAATTGAGTAGGGTTTTAGAAAGATTTTACAACTACATATATGATTAGGATGGAACTTATCCTATTCTACTCATCCCCACTTCTAACATGGAAGTTATATTACATCTTTTTCTTGGCCTGTGACATTTAGACCCAAAAACCTTAAAGCAAAAAGTTTATTGGTTTTCTAAATTATATACACCTTATTTTTTTTTAGCCGATGGGGACTTTTTAACCTCTTAAAACTTGAAATTCCAACATAAATGATTGAGAAAAAGGAAGAAGGGACCCCTTTCATTGAACATACATAGTGGCAGAGAGCAAGAACTAGAGGAAAGGGAGAAGAATTGAATGTGAAATAAGAGTGATTAATCTCATATTGTAAGAGAACATGAAATTCTTTGATGTGTGCTTTTTAATCAATAATGTTGCTTACAGGTGGAAAGTTTCTCAGATAACTTTCTATCCACTAGAAAACAGTTTAACAAAGACCAACCTAAAATTTGATAATCAAGTTAAACCTTTTCAGCACCATCCTTATATGCAGCAGCAGCCCCTGATATTCCTCCATTGAATGCTTATTATTGTTTTGCTTTTGTGTTTAGTTCTTGATAAAACAACTTACTTTCAAGGTTTCTTTCCGAGAGCTGCCCATTGATTCGTGCATACGGAGCCATCCGATTCGACGCAAAAGCTAAGTTGTCAGTAGAGTGGCTGCCTTTTGGTTCTTTCTACTTCATGATTCCTCAGGTGCATACATTGTATTCTTTCAGAAAACAACTAATTACTTATTCCATTGTTGATAGTATTTATAGCATCAGCAGCTAGATATACCAAGCCCAAAAAAATTGACAGGTTGAGTTTAATGAGCTTGAAGGAGGATCGATGCTCACTACGACCATGGCGTGGGACAATACAATTTCTTGGTCATGGGAAGATGCAATCAATGCTCTCCAAGACACCCTTAGCAAGGTGATTCCAAATAGATTGTGTTACTTATTATTAGGCAGATACTTAGTTCAGAGTTCAAACTTTACAATTTTGGGCTGCAGGTTTCTGCTTCGATTGTGAGGTTCCCGAAACAAGCTCCTCCAACATTAATATTAAGTAGCCATGATATTCCAAGTAAAATAGATTGGGATATTGCTGTTAACAGAGCTTTGGAGATGATAAAGAAAAACAACTCCTTACTAACCAAGGTAAACCTATAATTTTTTCTGCCATGTTTTGATTTCTTACATTGATATCATAACTTGCGTCACAAGATTTCATTTGAAAACACTCTCTTTAACCATGTGTAATCATTCTGTCTCATATGCGTGCTATGTCGATTACTGTTTTTATAATCAACTAGGTAGTACAAGATATGATTCCAAGAATTGTACTACATTACAAATTTATTTTCTTTACCTTTTATCATATATATATATATATATATACATTGGAAATTCAGGTTGTGCTAGCTCGTAGCACAAAAGTAGTGCCTACTACTAACATTGATCCGCTTACGTGGTTAGCTTGCTTAACGGTATTGAAATCTTCTTTCAATTTTGACACTTAAAAAATGGTGTCTTGGCATCAAGAAGTAATGAATTTCAAATGTGTGTAGGTTGAGAGCGAAAATGCATACCAGTTTCTCCTTCAGCCGCCAAATGCACCTGCATTTATCGGAAATACAGTAAGTGTGCCCATCCGACACATCTAACTATAAGTCTATTACTTATTTCATTGCATGCTACATACTGAAAATTCCAGAATTTATATCCAAAACATGAATTTTACTTTGTTGTTAGTTTTCATAATTTGAGTCATCCAATGGATAACATGTTTAAGAAATATTCAGTGAATATCAACAATGATGAATTCTTCTGCTTTGTTGCCATTTTAATTTCTATGAACTTGATGAATAGCCAGAGCAACTATTTCACAGAAAATGGCTCCACATTACTAGTGAGGCTTTGGCTGGAACTCGAGCTAGAGGAGTGTCGATCGCATTGGATCGTCAAATAGAACTCGACTTGCTTACAAGGTTAACTTATATTCCTTGATGCCTGTGGTTACCACTATTTACATTGTGTCTAGCTCCCCAAGTTTATTGTATAAGTTTCTCTCACATATTTACAGTCCAAAGGATGATATTGAGTTCACCATAGTGAGAGATACCATAAGAAGAAAATTAGAGGTGAGTTTCTTTGACTTTTTTTTCTCAGTGAATTTCACTTTTTGTAGTAAATATTGTTTTTCTAGACGCTCCTTACTAAGTAAGGAGTGCTGTACTCCTTGTTAATTTGAAATCCTTTCTCTCTTATTTATTATATTTTATATCAATGACTCAGATTTAAAATTTAGAATTTATGATTTAGGGTTTAGAGTTTAGGATTTAGAGATTAAGTTCAGATATTTAGAGTTTAAAATTTAGAATCTAGAATTTAGAGTTTAGAATTTAGGTTTTAGGATTTAGGATTTATCGAGTTCAAAGAGGGCTACACTCCTTACTTTCTCCGGAGCGCATTAGCATTTGCCAAGTAAAACACAAAACAAATTGTCATTGACAATGGGAGTATTTTGTTTTTTGTGCAATGCCAAACTCGGTATGCAGTTTTACCATATTATCTTCTCCATCTTCTTGTAGTTATGTTAGACCTTCCATGGTTATAATTATGATAAGGATAAAACTGGTATCTGTTTTTTTTGTCAACAGGGAGTATGTGAAAAAGTTGTAATCAAGCCAAAGAAAATGATAAGAAAGCTCCCTAGGATCCAACATTTATTTGCTCAATTAGCCAGCAGGTTAAGAAGTGAAGAAGACGAGGTAATCATAGTAAAATTTGAATGCTATGTACCCTACTTTTACTCCTCTAAATGTTCGAATTTTTAGTTCTTCAAATGAAGTAATTTTATTAGTACCCACCATACAAGGTTGTGAATCTTTCTTGCTTTCTTTTCTTTCTTTTTTATTTCTTTTAATAGTTTGAAATTTTGTCATCTCTTCACCCAAGTCCAGCGGTTTGTGGGTTTCCAACAGAAGAGGCACAACTTTTAATTGCAAAAACAGGTGCATCCATTTTCTCTAACCATTATTATTTCTGATGTTCAATCCTTTTTTTCTTTTAGGGTACTTTTAGCAGTAGTTACATTTTGTTATAGATTTTTTTAATATAATATTCTTTACTTAACCTAAAAGAGGAACATAAATTTTTGTAGGGCCTGAAAATCCATGCAAGCTAGCTTGTTGACAATGGTGATTGGTGGTCATGCATTTCACTCTAATATGACTGCATATTCTATGCAACTAGAAAATGTTGTGATTTGGCACAGTGATTATTAGAGAAATCAGAGTTGTTGTTTAATATGAATCAGTGTAAATTTTGTTACTGCAAATATGTCAATTTCTGTTGGATGAATTTTCTTGACTTACAATCCTAGAACCCTATTTCTTTATTAAAAAAATCTTTTTGTTGTTGAGAAATTCTGTTTCAATACTTGAAAATGGAATTTCTTGATTTTCTGGGAAATAATTCATGCCTTGGTAGACAAGCTTATACTTGCCTTCCAATTGAGTGTTAGTTTATGAACATCTAAGGTTCATTTTGGTCCTCGATTTTGTAAGGCGATACATTTTAGCCTTTGAAATTTCAAAAAGAGCATTTTGGTATAAAGATGGGACAAAAATGAACAACAAAATCAAGGAGCAAATGAACCTTCACTCATTTATGAAATATGTGATATGTTTGGATTGGTATTAATCATTTTAGAGCATGATGGTCAATGAGGTGATAAAAAAGAAAATGTGGTTGATGTTTCAAGTTTGGTTTGACCAAGTTATGATTTCTATTCTCTTGAGTAAACTTATGTTAATTTTTTCATTTTTTACATTGATGTTCAGAAGTATTTGATAGAGGGATGTATGGCGGACCTGTGGGTTGGTTCGGCGGTGGAGAGAGCGAGTTTGCTGTTGGAATCAGGTCAGCATTGGTGGAAAAGGTTAGCTGTAATTTTGAGGATTTTTTCCTCCTTAGTGGAGAAAAAAGAGGTGCCACACTGCCACATATAGTGTGCATAGATTGATATTATTATCAGATTTTGATAAGTGATTAGTGTTTGTAACATGTATATAAAGTAAGGGAAAAAGTGATAATTCTATTGCTTAAGTAGCAGTAAGTACCTTTAATATGATATAATATCACTATTCACTACTACTACTACTATTATTATCATTATCATTATTATTATTATTATTGTGTACAAAATTTTTCTGTTTTTCCGTTGAAACTGGTAGGAATCATATTTATAACTATTCAAGAAATCCCTATAATTTCAAGAACCCCATTATTAGTATTAGCAATAATATTTAAATCTCTAAAAGCAAGCAAATCATACGAGTTTATTCAATCTCTTTAGGATCATGGTGCATTGATATATGCTGGAACAGGGATAGTGGAAGGAAGCAATCCTTACTTGGAGTGGGATGAACTAGAACTCAAGACATCTCAGGTGAATTTGTTAAAAAAAAACATCTCATTTTTTAGGTGGAATCTTTTATTGCTGATTTTGCTATTTTGACAACTCAAAAAGGATTAAACATTTGTTTTAGTTTTTTATAGACCATTATTTAAAATGTTTGGTTTTGTCTATGCTTAGTAAATGCTAACGTGACAGGTTAAATACTAATATAAGACGAGACAGGTTAGAATTATATAGATTGAGACAAATAATAGAATAAGAGAGAGAATGAGATTGATCTAAAACTGATATAATGTTATGATGACAAAAATTGATTGCATCAATTGTTGCTGACATGTTTTGTAGTTCACCAAGTTGCTCAAACTTGACTTGCCTCTCAGACAAAAAGTAGACTGTAAATGAGCTCCATCAACTGATTCGGTTAGTGTCTTCAATATCTATTTATGCTGGTAAACTTCCTAACTACCATTCATTTCATTTTTTTCATTTTCTCTTGGGAGGTCAAGGATTAATACCATGCCATTTAAGGTTGTCAAGTATTAATTGCAAGTTGAAAAATATTTATCAAAGAATTTTGATGCATAGCTTCTGGGTAAACATGTTTAGTTATTGATGGTAATTTTTGTTTTTATACATCTCATTAAAATAAAATTAAATCATCTAGATGATGGTAAGCACAAAGTAGAAAAGCAACATTTCTCAAAATTAATATTTTTTTTCAATTTCTTTATACACAACCCTTAAAAAAAGCATGAAAATCAATTTTTTGGTGGATTTAAAGCTGATAGATTTTTCTTCATGATTCTAAAACATCTGAGATATTATTATCTTGGTTTGAACTAGTTTTTGCATGTCAGTACAAAAAATTGGTATATTGTATTTTTGCCACAAAGTTTGAGATTATGCTGTTTCTTTTCTTAGGTGGAGGCTTTGGACAATACGATATAGAATTTATGTATGTTACTTTAAAGACTCAATTACTACTCTTAGAGTTGATTCAACTACTTATTTAGTATTCATGGGTTGAAAAGCCACGACAGCAATTCTTTCTCCCGAATACTTGTAGCCTTTTGAGCAAAGAAATGTAAAATGTGAAGCTTTTGGGTTAACTTTTAGTATTTTTGGTTATTATTTGGCCAATACAAATATTAAATTGTTTTTAATAAATAAATTTTATTAATTTATGTGTGCAAACTCTGAAAGATGTAGGTGTAAATTGTATTAATTCATGTGTAAAACTTTGGTATATGAGTGTAAACTGTATGCTTCGTGTGTGCAAAATTATTGCTGGTTAAGTGCTGACAAAAATTGATAATATTTGCTGGTCATGTAGCATTGTTCTAGGAAAAAACAGTGTATAAGAATAAGAACAATATATATTCACTGGAAGAACGAGAGATTTGGATCAGTTAAATGCATAAAAAATAAAGACGGAGAGGTTTTGACTCAAGATGAGAAGATCAATGAAAAGTGGAAGAGCTATTTCTGCGAGTTATTTAATGAAGGATATAAGATTTTTCCGAGCCTTTGGTCGGTTATGCACGTGGAAAGAAGATCAAAATTTCGACTACTATCAAAGGATTTGAGATTTTGAGGTAAAAAAGGTTCTAAAGAGGATGAAAAATGGTAGGGTAGTAGGACTTGATAATATTTCGATTGAAGTTTGGAAGGGTCTTCGAAAGAAATGTATCAGTTGGTTAACTAAGCTTTTTAATGAGATTTTAAGGTCAAAGAAGATGTCAAATGAGAGAAATAGCACTTTGGTATCTATCTACAAAAATAAGGGGAATATACAAAGTTGCAAAAACTATAGAGGGATCAAACTCAGAAGCTATACCATAAAGTTATGGGAAAGGGTGATAGAACAGAAGTTGAGATAAGAGACACAAGTAACATAATAATAAAAGGGAGATGTATCGTAGTAATAAAAGGGATATACATATGATGTTTATTGATTTGGAAAAAGCGTACAATAAGGTGCTAAGAGGGTCTTATGGAATGCTTTGGAAAGGAAGAAGGTAAGGATCACATATATTCGTGCAATTAAAGACATGTATGATAGGGTTACAATTAGTGTGAAGACTCAAGGTGGTGTGACAGAAAAATTTTCTATTGTTATAAAATTACACTATAGATCATTCTTAAGTCTAAATCTTTTCACATCAGTCTTGAAAGTATTCATAAAGCATATCCAAGAGTTTGTCCCATAATGTATGCTTTTTGTCGATGATATCGTCTTTTTGGGAGAGTTAAGGAAAGACCTAAATAAGAAGTTGGATTTATGGAAAGAAACTCTATAAGTGTATGGTTTGCGCATAAGTTGTAGTAAGACATATATGGAATGTAAGTTCAGCCGCCAAAGGAAAAATTCTAATACAGAGGTGAAGATTGGAGAAAACATCTTACGAAAAGTTAAAAGTTTTAAGTATCCTAAGTGCATCATATAGGATAATGGAGAGATTGAACAGGATGTAAATCATAGGATCTAAGTAGGTTGATGAAAATGGAGGAGTGCATTTGGTTTTATATGTGATAAAAAAATACCTTTAAAATTTTAAGGTATATTCGATTGCACTGCTATTAAACCAGCTATGCTTTATGGTACAGAGTGTTGGGTGGTCAAAGGAGAGCACGACCATAAGTTAAGTGTGGTAGAGATGAAAATGTTGAGATGAAAGTGGTCATACGCAATTGGATAGAATAAGGAACGAAAATATAAGAGAGAGAGTTGGAGTAGTACTTATTGTGGAAAATATGGTAGAATTACGTTTCAGGTGGTTTTGAGATATGAAAAGAAGAATGACAACATTCAATTATGAGGGTAGATGAGATGAAAGATGAACAAAGAATGAAAGTTAGAGAAAGGTTTAGACCATTCATTAAGTAGTCAAACGAGATCTATATATAAACAGTTTCTCTGTAGACATGATACATAATAGAGCTCAACAATGTCACTTGATTTATATAGTCGACTCCACTTAATAGGATAATTTTTTTGTTATATATATACACTAGCATGTAATATTTTTTATTTTGTATGATCTCAATGATTTGCAAAAAAAAAACAATAATTTATTTTTAATATATAAAGCACATAAATTACTACTATGTTAGAAAGATGCTCATCGAGTGTTACATTTAGAATAATGATAACGATAACAATAACAATAATAATATAAAAGAAATTTATCATCTATATAAAGTTTGGTTTTTGTTAAATAGTCCAAAAATTTTTTATATTTTGAAAAGTATTCAATAAAAAAATTGTTTGAGTCATCTTCTTTCGCATTTGTCTCCACCCACCTAATATTATCATTGGATCCAATCACGTATTAAGAGAACATTTTAGTATTAGTATGACTTTGTTTACGTTAATAATTATAAAGAATAATTGGTAAAAGAATAAATTCATTTTCATATTAAATAGAAAATACTTAAATATTTTAAAGTAATTTTTTAAATTTCAACATAGATTTTCTTCTTGAGTGTTTAGTTTTCATTTAGTTTATATTTTTTAAAATTGGTATTTATGTGAATAGTTTTTAGTATATTCAGAAAGCAATTTAGTGTATTATAGAATTTATTCTTCTTTTCAAAGAATTACCTGTACATTTTATTTCAAATAGGCAGAAGTAAGAGAATTTATAGAGAAAACAGAAATTTGTATCAAATAAACAACTTACAACAAATTTATTAAGTTTTGTTCTGTTTTTCGAAGGAGATTTTTTGTTTAATGGATCAAGGACATAAAACTTCTTCTTTACAACATTCACCCATATTCACCAAAGCTGCGCATAGCAAACTAGGACAAATGTTGAAAGTTTGGCCAAAGAGAACAATTTTCTAGTTTAATGACACCTAATATAAAAATTACTTAAGAAGCTTTATAAATAAAAGCTTACAAATGGATGGGTTGCAAGTATTTTCTTGTCTAAAAAACAGGATATAGTCTTTGATAGTCTTTAATTTGGAAGGGCTTGTTAGTTTTTGGATGAATGAACTTGCCCTGATGACTCGATAATGCGACATTCTGCAAAATTTGTATAATACATCGAAAGAAATAATTACAACAAACACTATATTTTAAAAATACACCAAAATTTTAATGTACTATAGCTTACCACAATATCAGAAGGAGACAGTATATAAGTTTTTCAAATTTTTTAATTTTTTGTTGTTCAGAATTTGACACATTGTCGAGACAACCTACGAAAATAAAAAACCCAAACTTAATAATAACAACTCATAAAAAAATCATTAATATTGTTTTAGTATTACCAGATTTTCAATATCTGATTTGGGTTTTAGAGAATCAAAGTGCATTCTGGTTATTTTCAAGTGAGATTCATGCTTCAGCTTAAAAATTGTCTCCCATTCATTAGAGTTTTCATCATCATAAGACTTGATATTGTGACCCAATGAAAGCATTTCTCCTTAAGATTGTCTGTTATTTTCTTTTGTCTCAGAAAATTTTAAACTTGTCAAGGAAGCTCAGTGTAGGCTGCACCTTTTCTGATGAGGAATTTTTTGTTTAGCATAATTTAATGTTGCTGCAACTTCAGTATTCATGATCTCAACCAACTCTTTCATCAATATTGGGCTGTCTTGAGATTTTTTCTTGTTCGCTGATGGTTCACCCTCTTGAGTAAGTGTAGCTTCCTCACTTGATTAAGAGAAGCCAAAGCTAAATGATGTTGTTCAATGTAGTGTTGGCAACCAACATTATTCCATCATTCACAGCTTGAGCGGGTGGATGACTGCATGATGACACATAAAATAGTTTAATAATACACATAAAAAATTGAAAAAGAATTTTATTACATAGAACTTACACATTTGTAGGAGCTACTTCTTCATGAGATTCTTGCTCAGGTTGTGGAGGTTGTGGAGGACTGTAGAATTATAGAAAAGAAATTTAATTAATGCAACCAAATCAAATGTATCTCAATTCACATGAAATACACCGAAATACAAACCAAATACACTGCTATTTAAAAAGACATGCAACTCAATAAAACATTCATAAAATGACACCAAAAGCACCACAACAAATTTCTATGGACTAGTTACAACAAATGCATCAATAAAGTCCCTTAAAATGGACAAAAGCAATATTTTGTTGTCTAGTTACAATAAAAAGAGGACAAGAACACCAAGTGCACCTCAAATAAGAAGCAATACACTGAAAGACAAACTAGATACACAAAAAATACTAGAAAAGATTTTGTGCAATACTTACGCATTAATAATTTCTTCTTCTATATCTTCCTCTCCAGAAGACTTTTCAGTAATTTGTTGAGTTTGGAAAGGACTTGAAACAGATGTTTTCAAAGGGGGAGTACATACATGAAGTGAAATTCTAAGAAAAACAAAAATAAAAAAGTTAATATGGAGTAAACATTCAGGTACAAATGATTAAATTAATGAATAGAACATTGAAAGTGAATTGGAAAACTCGCACGTCGAGTGGTTGTGATGGAAAATGAGTCTGTTTCCGAAGAACAATCATTTGTCCTTTAGGATTATCATATATTATTCCTTCTTGAATAGGATTTAGTTCATTCAATGATTCTTCTTGTTCTTTGAACCTAAAATACACCGAAATCATCTCACAACTACGCCTCAAATAATCAATAAAAATACAACTTCTGTTTTATGAAAACTTACATAGTTTTAGTTTTTTTTTTCTTTTTTTTTGTCTTGTTTTTTGTCTTGTTTTGTTTAAAAAGTGTGAATTATTTGTTTAGCTACACTTTAAATAAAAATAACACTTTTATAAAATATAAAAATCAATCCCTACAACTTATCATCCAATGATCCAAATAAAGTATCTTCACACGAAGACAATCACGAAATCTTCATTGGAGTAGCCACCTTAAAGAAATAGTAAGAGAAACAAAAATTATATGTTATCAATTGGTTGATTCACACTGCTTTAATGGTTTGTCTGTGCCAGCATTATTTTCACTTGCCAAATTTACATGTGACATTCTAAGGACAAAATAAACATTATTTAATAAAATTAGAGTAATTACATAAGGTTTTAGAAAATTTTACCAAAGAAAGAATTTCAGTCATTGAATCTTACGTTTGCGAAGAATCATATTGAGTTTTAGTGGAGTGGAGTCTAGTTTTTGGAATATCAGTGATTTTTTTCTACATCCTGAAAAAGCAAACAATCATCAGGCAAATGAACACAATGAATTTGACAAAATACATTGAAAAGAAACACTTACTTTTTTGCAAGCTTTTGATTTTTTTCTTCAATCTTCTTTTTCTTATTTCCTAGCTTTCTTCACTTCTGACAATACATACAAAAAATTCTCTTAATAAATAAAATAAAAAATATAGCATTACAATGATAGTTTTTGAATCTTACCCATCATCAAATTCACTTTCTTTTTCAAAAGATGAATCTTCAATAACGTGCTTCTTTTTTTTGGATTTCATCCTGCAAAAGAAAATAATCATCAGAAAAATAAACACAATAAAATTGATAAAATACACTGAAAAATATATAATACTTACTTCTTTGCAGGCTTGTGAACTATTTTGGTCAATCTTCTTTTTTTTTATTTCCTTACTTTCTTCACTTCTAACAATACATGCAAAAAATTATGTTAATAAATAAAAGTTTGATGAAAAAGCAAAACATAGCATTACAATGATAGATTCTGAATTTTACTCATCATTAGATTTAGTTTCTTTCTCTAAAGATGAATCCTCAATAACGTGCTTCCTTTTTTTGGAGTCTATCCTGAAAAAGCAAACAATCTTCAGATAAATAAACACAATTGACAAAATACACCGAAAAATAATACTTACTTTTTTGTAATTCTTTTAGGTAGTTTTTTTCTTTTTGTGTCTCCTCTTAGTCATGTTTAAAACAGACTCAGACTTAGCAACACTTACACTTTCCGAAAAAATAATCTTCTTTTGTGTCTTCTTTTGTTTCTTCTTTTCTTCCTTTGTTTCTTTCTTCTTTTTGTCTTTTGGTTGTTTTCTCAACTTAGCTCTTTTTATGATATTCTAAAATAGAAAAAATATTTGTTTACACAATATATTTATAACAAATATACCGAAATTAAAGAAAGAATTCTATTGAGTTTCCATATTATCCTTAGTATTAGCTTGTATTCTTTCAACCAACAACTTCTTGGTCCAATGTTGCATCCCTGGTGGTCCAGAAATTGCATGCATTGGCCTATTTTTGTGTATAGATTCATGAAAATATACAAACCAAATACACCGAAAGGCAAACCAAATACAATGCGAGGTAAAAAAGATATGTAACTCAATGATACCAAAAGCACTACAACAAAATTCTATGAATTGTTACGACAAATCGATAAAGGAAATTCTTGAAAAATGCACAAAATAAATGCAAATCCCTCCAACATATACAAATATAGCTTAAACTATACATAACATTTTTACACCGACCTGACACAATTATCACCAAATAAAACGTTTAATGAGAACAGTAATACATATTTCAACGCAAGAATACAAAATAAATCTACTAAATAAACCGAAATATCACTATCTAGTGTTTCACAATCAAAATGAAAAAGAAAAAAGTGAGAAAACTGGATGATTAGTGAACAATACCTTCAAGAATCTTTCGTGTTATTTTTTTGTGTTTATTGGTGAAGATTTTGAATTTAGCTTTGAAATTTTCTTGACTTTTCGTGACGATTTTGAGCCTGATTTGAATTATGAGCATTGTGGTTTTGATGAAGGAAGAAGAACCGTTTTTCATAATACGTTCACACTATTCAACAGTTGTGGGAAGTGTATGGTTATACGTGCTCTACTCTGAGATTGGTTTTGTTGGATTTAAACTAACTTAACTGTACTTGATTGCCAAAAAAATTTTTGTGTAACAAAACTATATTTATAATTATATATTTAATATATTTAAATTTTTTTATTTATTTCAGAAATAATTAAAGAATACAAAATAAAAAGTTTTTAGAATATTTTAGACTGATTTTTATTGTCTCAAATATTTTTATACATATTTTAAATTTTTTAAAAAATAATTAGGAGGATGAATTAGGTTTTTAATTATTATTCTTAACTAAAACTTTGGTATGATTTGTATTAAACGGCAACACATAAAATAACAAAATTGAGGAAAACAAGACGATGTTAGTGAAAATATAAAAGAAGAGTGATTTAAAAAAAATATATATTACATCAAAATTAGAAAAAAAATCAAAATTGCTTTTTGTTTTCTTTGCTTTTTAATAAAAAAATTATTTTCTTATTTTTTGGATAGAACTGTAATTCATTAACCAATTAAGAATTGAATTAATTGAATTTTCCTTTCTTGCAGCTGCGATCAGACCACCATCTTTGGCATCGTTCTCTTTTATTATTATATAAATCATGGAATATGTTCTGGACTTGATTTCCTGATCCATTGCCGTTAGAATTTTTACTAGTAAAGAATTTTATAAAAATATAGTCGCGTTGTAAGTATAGATTCTAAACCAACAGAAAATTCTCTCGTACAAACATTTTGGTTGTCACAAGTAACAAACCCCTAAATAAATTGATAACCAAAGTATTCAAACCTCGGGTCGTCTTCTCAAGGAATTGCAGGGAGGTATGTTCTTATTATTGGTTATGAGTTTTGTAAATTGAGGTTTTGAAAGTAAGGAAGAAGTATGTTAAATGACAAGTAAAATAAATAAATAACTGTAAAATAAACTCTTGGCAAGATACGAAAAATTGGAAGTCCTATCCTAGTTATCCTTATCAGGTGTGATGAGAATTGGGTTTTTCTCCCACTAAGTCAACCTCTAATTATGAAGGTAAGTCAAGTGGATGAATTAATCTTGATTCCTCAGGTCCTAGTCTTTCTTTGGGAAAAGCTAGAGTTATTGGAACTTGCATTAATTCTTGAAGAATTCCAATTTTCAGTCAACAATGAGTTTGATAACTCAAGAGTGACCAATTAATCAACCAAGCCAAAAGGGAATAAAATCTACTTGAACGAAAATAATTTGGATAGAACCCAAGCATCAATAACATAAATTAGAGAAAACAATCATAAGTCTGAAATACCTCAGATAATGTTAATTAAGAAAATCATAACATGAATGTCACTAAACCAAATTGGCAACATCAATAATCAACAATTAAGAGAAGTCGAAATAAAAAGATATTGAACCTGATAGAAAGATGACATAAAAATATTCCTAAGTTCTAAAAATCCTAATCCTAATCCTAATCCTAAGAGAGAGGAGGGAACCTCTCTCACTAAAAACTACATCTAAATCCTAAAAAGTGTGTATTTTCTATATATGCCTTTTGAATGGGTGGATTCCTCCATTTATAATCCTTCAATCTGTGTTCTCTGGGTTTGGATCTGGGCCAAAAGGGCCCAGAAATCGCTGAGGACGACTTCTGCAAATTCTGCAGATCGCGCACGTCACGCGTCCGCGTGAGTCACGCGGTCGCGTCATATGGAGTTCTGCTTTTCCACGCGGCTGCGTCAGTCATGCGCCCGCATCAGTTGTATTTTGCAGGTCACGCGTTTGCCTCATCCATGAGCTTGCGTCGAATCTCTTTTGCGCGAACCACGCGTTCGCGTCGTCCATGCGGACGCGTCACTGCCAGTTTCTCCAAAACTCCAATTTGTGCTTTCCTTCCATTTTTGTATGTTTCCTTCCTATCCTTTAAGTCATTCCTATCCTAGAAGTTCTGCAACTACTCAACACACAAATTCCGGCATCGAATGGTAATAAAGGGTAATTAAAATAATTATTTTTAAAGCATAGGAAACATGTAATTCAAATATATCATATAATAGGGAAGGGAAAGTAAAACCATGCAATTTATATGAATAAGTAGGTGAAGAGATGATAAGTCATTCAATTTAAGCACAAGATTTATCATAAAATAGTGGTTTATCATCCATCTTTAGAACGGTCACCAAACTCGACAATTTTAAGATTGAGTCATCCTCACAACTCAAAGATGGATCAATAACTTTCAATATCCTAATCTAACATTCGAATGCCTCTCTTATTTTAACCAGATAAGATAAGATGATGACGGCATAAATTGGCCCTACAATCTCTAACCAACATTCGAATTCGAATACCTCCCTTATCTTAGCTAGATAAGATAAGATGAGATAACTACCACTAGTTATATAAAGTGTTGAGTTAAGAAATTAACTAAATTAATTAGTGATGACAAACATTATTTTTGGGTAAAATAAATAATTAGTGTTGATTAATTATGATTACTTATTACTAATTGTTTATTGTTGCAGGCCAAAATTCAATAGCCCAAATGGAATGGAAAGCAATCAGCAAGGATGTTGGGCTGAAAGCAAAATTAAGAGTCCAAGAAAAAGCAAAGAAAGAAGCCAAAGAAATCAAAATGGGCCAAGCATATCACTACCCAATCCAAGCCCGATCTGATTTCAGAAAAGCAAATTCCTCTCTTTTGTATAACCAAAAGCAACGTTCACCTCTGTGAGTTGGTCAGAAAAGCTAGAAAGAGAGAAAGAGCTTCTTCCCTATGTTAATCACCAAAGAAGCAAGAGAGAGAAGGATTAAGCTTGAAAGGCAGACGTCAAATCACCAAGTTCAAACCAAATCAAGCTTAGGTTAAAGGTAACCCATTTCCTCTTGCATGCATCAGATCTTCTTCTCTTCTTTCCAACTCTCTGCTCTATCTGAAATCGGATACAAAGGAAAGCTAGTTTCTGTTTTTCTCTGCTGTGTATCCACTGTCTTAAACATGACTTGGGGACCAAGTTGGTTTTCAAGAGCTCAGATCAAGTTGACTATTGAAAGAGTCATGTGGTTGCTAATTTATGACTTTCGGTCAAGTTGGAGAAGTCAGAAGCAAAAGTCCTACTCTGATGTTTAAGGAGAAAAAGTGAATCTGTGGGTTGGTGAAGCTCAAGGCTCAAGGTGTTGACTTTGGAAGAAGAACCAAGGAATATGCAAGGAGATAAAAGAAGCTTGATGTTCATTCAAAAAGTAAGGAGAGATAACCAGAGTATTGAGATTTTGTTTCTAAGAAGTGTTCTTTGAAAAGGTTCAACTAACTGGACAGTGTATCTGATGAGCGGATAATTTATACGCTTTTTGGCATTGTTTTTAGTATGTTTTTAGTATGATTTAGTTAGTTTTTAGTATATTTTTATTAGTTTTTAGCTAAAATTCACTTTTCTGGACTTTACTATGAGTTTGTGTGTTTTTCTGTGATTTCAGGTATTTTCTGGCTGAAATTGAGGGTCCTGAGCAAAAATCTGATTCAGAGACTGAAAAGGACTGCAGATGCTGTTGGATTCTGACCTCCCTGCACTCGAAGTAGATTTTCTGGAGCTACAGAAGCCCAATTGGCGCGCTCTCAACGGCGTTGGAAAGTAGACATCCTGGGCTTTCCAGCAATATATGATAGTCCATACTTTGCCCGAGATTTGATGGCCCAAACCGGCGTGGCAAAACAGCCTCAGAAATTCCAGCGTTTAACGCTGGAACTGGCATAAAACTTGGAGTTAAACGCCCAAACTGGCATGAAAGCTGACGTTTAACTCCAGAAAAGGTCTCTACACGAAAATGCTTCATTGCTCAGCCCAAACACACACTAAGTGGACCCAGAAGTGGATTTTTACGTCATTTACTCATTTCTGTATACCCTAGGTTACTAGTTCACTATTAATAGGATCTTTTGACATTGTATCTG
>NC_029775.3:84299903-84301689 GCF_000817695.3 Arachis duranensis | reverse complement strand
CTAATCAAAGGTGCATTCCGCCAGTATGAAGAACTGAATCAGAGGTTTGATGATCTGGTTTTCGCATAGCACAAAGGCTATTGACGAAGTCAATCTCCTTCATGTTTTACTGATTGTAATGTACTTTACTATTTTTATCTTTCTATAATTTCTTATGAGAAAGCTCAAGTAAAAGCCATGAGTGGAAAAAGGCTAAGTGATACACTTGAGAAAAAAGCCTAGAGTTATTTTCTGATTTCTTTAGGTTGGTTAAGTGTCTTGTATCTTGTACCTATTTGGTATCCCTTTCTTAGTTGGGTTAGCACTAAGAGTGAATAGTTAGGTGTTAGCATAGCCAATGTCAAGTTAGGTTAGAACTTGAGTGTGAAATTGGTGTATGTAATACCTTTAACTATAGTGGAAATTCCTCCATTGTTGTGGAGGAGACTGGACGTAGGTTGCATAGCATAAGGCAACCGAACCAGGATATATGCTGGTGTTAGCTTTTCTCTTCTCTGCTGTGTTCTATTTTTCTGATATTCATAAGACAAAAATAAATTGTCTCATAAATTTCCGCTGCTGAGTACAAACAGAATCAGATTTGAAAGTTTTGTTTAAAAAGGGTTATAACAGCTACCAAAAGGAAGACATAGATTCAACCCCCCTTCTCTAAGCCTATCACAACCTTCATAAAGGAGAGCCTGATGTGTGGAAAATGATCCAACACAAAACTCACCGGCAAGTGTACCGGGTCGCATCAAGTAATAAAAACTCACGGGAGTGAGGTCGATCCCACAGGGATTGAAGGATTGAGCAATTTTAGTTTAGTGGTTGATTTAGTCAAGCGAATCAAATATTGGTTGAGTGGTTTATCTTGAACGGAAGCTAAATTGCTTGGAATGTAAAGGGAAAGGGGAGAATCGCAGTAAATTAAAGAGCAGGAAAGTAAATTTGCTGAATCTTAAAGAACAAGAAATTAAATGACTGAAACTTAAAGTGCAAGGAATGTAAATTGCAGTAACTTAAAGTGCAAGAAATGTAAATTGCTTGAATATAGAAGGGGAATTAAGGATTGGGAATTCAGAATTCCAGCAAGAGAAAGTAAATTGCAGCAATTAATAAAGTAAAGGATGAATTGGAATAAACTAAAATTCAAACAGAAGATGAAATTAAAGTGCAGCAGGGTTCCCAGAAGAACCAAAAAGGAAAATGGGATCTCAGGTCTCAAGAGACTAGAAAGCAAAGTCTAGATCTCAATTGCCTTCCCAGATCCAAGTTCACAAAGCAATTAACAAGAAATAGAAGAAGAAGCAGTAAAGGAAATTGAAATTAAACTCAATTGTGCAGAAAAGAATTAAAGAGATTTTGAATGGAGATTGAGACAGAATTTCCTCAATTCTTCACACCCAAAACTCAAACAAGAAAACTAAAAATGGCCATACAAGAACGAGGAAGAAGAGAGATCAATTCTCCACCCCAATTCTCTGAAATCTCAGTGAAGTCCCCAAGAGAAAGTTCAAAAGATCAAAATAAAAGTAAAGGTTCAAAGGAAAATTCAAAGTTCAAAAGTAAGTCAAAAGGTCCTAATTACATCAAACTAGCTCCTATTTATACACTTTCCATCCTTGGATCTTAGGATTTGGATGGGCTTTTGATTTGGTGAAGAAAATCAATTTTATTGGATTTTTAATCCAATTATAGCCCATGAAGGATTGCTTCCAGGAGGCTGCTGGTGCACGAATTTGTGATTCGCACAACTAACCAGCAAGTGCACTGGGTCGTCCAAGTAATACCTTACGTGAGTAAG
>NC_029775.3:84298567-84299021 GCF_000817695.3 Arachis duranensis | reverse complement strand
CAAAATGTGAGTAAACTAAGATAATTGGTGCAGAAATCCACTTCTGGGGCCCACTTGGTGTGTGCTGGGGCTGAGATTAAAGCTATCCATGAGTTGAGGCCTTTCTTGGAGTTGAACTCCAGGTTATGACGTGTTTTGGGCGTTCAACTCCGGATCATGACGTTTTTCTGGCATTTAACTCCAGACAGCAGCATGTACTTGGCGTTCAACGCCAAGTTACGTCATCTATCTTCGCGCAAAGTATGGACTATTATATATTGCTGGAAAGCCCTGGATGTCTACTTTCCAACGCCGTTGAGAGCGCGCCAATTGCAGATGCTGTTGGATTCTGATCTCCCTGCACTCAAAGTGGATTTTCTGGAGCTACAGAAGACCAATTGGCGCGCTCTCAACGGCATTGGAAAGTAGACTTCCTGGGCTTTCCAGCAATATATGATAGTCCATACTTTGCCCA
>NC_029775.3:84297234-84298467 GCF_000817695.3 Arachis duranensis | reverse complement strand
AGCTACCACGTTTTTGGAGCCATTACCGGGGATTATGAGAGTTGTGAAAAAAGTATTGTTCACAATTTCGCGCACCACTTGTCCTCAAGCAACTAGATAAATAAAATAGGTTTTAACAGAAATTAAGAAGTAATAATATTTTAGAGTTTTAAATGAAGCTCAGATTCTTATTAGATGAGCGGGGCATGTAGCTTTTTGTTCCTGAACAGTTTTTGCATCTCCCTTTATCTTTTGAATTTCAGAATGATTGGCATCCTTAGGAACTCAGAATTCAGATAGTATTATTGATTCTCCTAGTGTAGTATGTTGATTCTTGAACACAGTTATTTTATGAGTCTTGGCTGTGGCCCTAAGCACTTTGTTTTCCAGTATTACCACCAGATACATAAATGCCACAGACACATGATTAGGTGAACCTTTTCAGATTGTGACTCAGCTTTGCTAGAGTCCCTAGTCAGAGGTGTCCAGAGCTCTTGAGCACACTCTTTTTGCCTTGTATCACGACTTTAACCACTCAGTCTCAAGTTTGTAACTTGGACCTGCATGCCACAAGCACATGGTTAGGGACAGCTTGGTTTAGCCGCTTAGGCCTGGATTTTATGTCCTTGGGCCCTCCTATCCATTGATGCTCAAAGCCTTGGATCCTTTTTACCCTTGCCTTTTGATTTTAAGGGCTCGTGGCTTTTTCTATTGCTCCTACTTCTTCTCTTTTTTTTTTTGACTGCTTTTTCTTGCTTCAAGAATCAATTTCATGATTTTTCAGATCATCAATAATATTTTTCGTGTTCCTCATTCTTTCAGGAGCCAATATTCATCAAATTCAAAGTACAAGTTATGCACTGTTCAAGCATTCATTCAGAGAACAAAAAGTATTGCCACCACACATAATTAATTATAATTTTTATTATTGAGAACTCGAAAAATATAGATTACTTCTTTATTCAAAAAAAATCTACTACTTTATTTATGCCTGATGATGATGAGAAAAATAAATTATAGCTTAATTGGAAATAAAATCAAAATAGACATACTAATTACTACTAAATATCTCCTAAGGTGAATTTCTATAATAATACTATCACTAAGCTAAAGCAGAAAAATTGGAACTCAGCAACCTGTTGTTTTGAGGAGTAGATGTTCCTCTAATCTGTGGGGTGCTGTTCAAGGATTAATTTTTGGCGCTTCAGCTCCCGTAGATCACGCCCTTGCTCTTCCTGTTCCTTAAGCAGTTTG
>NC_029775.3:84292791-84293835 GCF_000817695.3 Arachis duranensis | reverse complement strand
AATGGTAATGTCCAGTCTGGTGCAGAGATTATTGGTGCTGTAACCAATTTAGCTTTTAGAGTCTCAAATGCCTGCAGACACTCTTTATCAAAGATAAATGGCGTGTCAGCAGCTAGCAGGTTGCTCAGAGGTTTGGCGATTTTTGAAAAATCCTTTATGAACCTCCTATAGAATCCTGCATGCCCCAGAAAGCTTCTGATTGCCTTAACATTAGCAGGTGGTGGCAATTTTTCAATTACTTCTATCTTAGCTTGATCCACCTCTATTCCCTTGTTCAAAATTTTGTGCCCAAGAACAATTCCTTCAGTCACCATAAAGTGACATTTTTCCCAGTTTAAAACCAGGTTAGTCTCTTGGCATCTTTTCAGAACAAGTGCTAAATGGTTAAGGCAGGAGCTGAATGAGTCTCCAAATATTGAAAAGTCATCCATGAAGACTTCCCAGAATTTTTCCTCCATATCAGAGAAAATTGAGAGCATGCACCTCTGAAAGGTTGCAGGTGCATTGCACAGGCCAAATGGCATCCTTCTGTATGCAAACACTCCAGATGGGCATGTGAATGCCGTTTTCTCCTGATCTTGGGGATCTACTGCAATTTGATTATAACCTAAATATCCATCCAGGAAGCAGTAGTATTCATGACTTGCTAGTCTTTCTAGCATCTGGTCTATGAATGGTAAAGGAAAATGATCCTTTCTGGTGGCTGTATTGAGCCTTCTATAATCAATGCACATACGCCACCTTGTAACTGTTCTTGTAGGAACCAGTTCATTTTTTTCATTATGAACCACTGTCATGCCTCCTTTCTTAGGGACAACTTGGACAGGGCTCACCCAGGGGCTGTCAGAAATAGGATAAATAATCCCAGCCTCTAGTAATTTAGTAACCTCTTTCTGCACCACTTCTTTCATAGCTGGATTCAGCCGCCTTTGTGGTTGGACCACTGGTTTGGCGTCATCCTCCAGTAAGATCTTGTGCATGCATCTGGCTGGGCTAATGCCCTTAAGATCACTGATGGACCACCCAAGAGCTATCTTGTGTGTC
>NC_029775.3:84280096-84284235 GCF_000817695.3 Arachis duranensis | reverse complement strand
AACCCAACTGGAACCGCATCATTTGGACCTCTGTAGCTCAAGTTATGGTCGTTTAAGTGCGAAGAGGTCGGCTTGACAGCTTTCCGGTTCTTTCATTTCTTTATGAGTTCTCCAACTTTTCATGCTTTCTTTCTTCATTCCCTTGATCCAATCTTTGCCTCCTAAACCTTAAATCACTTAACAAACATATCAAGGCATCTAATGGAATCAAGGTGAATTAAATTTAACTATTTTAAGACCTAAAAAGCATATTTTCACTCTCAAGCACAATTAAAGGAGAATATACAAAACCATGCTATTTCATTGAGTAAATGTGGGTAAAAGGTGATAAAATCTCCTAAATTCAATACAAGATAAACCGTCAAATTGGGGTTTGTCACACCCCGAAACCAACAAAACGGATATCCAAAGAACAAAACTGATATCCAAATAAGTAAAGGGCTACCCGGGGATCGATCACCCCCAACAAGCCAACAAAACGAATATCCAAATAAGTAAATGGCAATCCAAATAAGTAAACGGATACCCGGGGATCGATCACTCCGAGGCCAACAAAATGGATATTCAAATAACAAAAAATGGCGACCCGAGGATCAATCACCCACGAAGCCAACAAAGCAGATATCCAAATAAGTTAGACAGATATCGCTAGAAACCGATCACCTCCGAGGCCAACAAAACAAATATCCAAATAAACTAAATAAGCAAAGTATTGAAATCGGCCCACCAAGAGGCCTAAAATAAGTTCACAATAACGGCTCAAAACGGCCACACAAAACAAGCATGAGCTGACAGTCTTCTAACTCGCGGAAAGGCGAACTCACCAACATCCCGCCAATCAGCGCAGGATGATGTCACGCCCTTTCCAGGCCCCTCACAACATCCCGATAATAGAAAACCAAACTCGTCAACAAAACCGGCGTTAAGGTCTATGCTAATGACTTTCCAACTCGCGGAAAGCGGAACTCACCAACATCCCACCAATTGGCGCAGGAGAACGACACGTCCTTTCCAGGCCCCTCACAGTCTCCCTAACTATAGAGAACCAGGATCCCCAACAACTCAGCATTGAGACTAAGCAAGCAAGCTCTCATGCTCCGGGGCAACTGTTCCGGACCCGATCTCCTTATCCATCCTCGAAACGGTCACCGAACTCGGCAATCCTAAGGTTAGGCCATTCTCACGGCCCAAAGACGGATCAATAAATTCCAATATCCTGACCCAACATTCGAATTCAAATACCTCTCTTATCTAAGCCAGATAAGATAAAATGATGACGACCCAAACCGGCCCTATAATATCTAACCAACATTCGAATTGGAATACCTCTCTTATCTTAGCTAGATATATAAGATAAGATGAGATAACTACCACTATCTATACAAAAGGAGAGTCAGAGGCCCCCTCAGATACTTACTCATTCCTCACACCTTATACCTCTTAGATTCATTCTGACTTGAGCGTCAGAGTGTCTTTGTAGGTATCCACCTCCATGGCTCCAGTCAGATAATCTGGTGTATGTCTCGATTCGTAAATCCCCAACCCATCTCACAATCCGTGCCGGAGACTTCTCGTATAGAATAAAACCATGAATTTGATATATAAAACTTGTATGCAAATCGTTGTACAAAACTATGGTTTATGGTTTATGGCTGGTTGTGATGAATGGCGGTTAAGAACTACGATTTATAAAATATAATTGGATAGTGTAAATTGTGATTAAAAAATGTGATTTTGGTTTGAAAAAAAAAAGTTATTATGAATCACGATTTTGATGTTAAACACTTCAATTACACACACCCACAATTCTCACTATATAAGCAATAATCATGGTTTTATTTTAAGTAAAAAAATCCAAAAAAATTTCACTGAGAAACAAAAGGAACACCTTTTAATTTTAATATTGAAGAGATAGTTATATTTTGCGTTGTTATTGGAGGTTGATGTATTTCATTCCACTATGGACGTCGCAGTTGAAGAAAATCGAAATGTCAATTTTTTTTCATATGAAATCGGAGGATACGTAGTTTTTTAAATTTTATAAATCTGATTCGCATATTTTTTAATTTCAAATTAATTTTTTTTATTTACAAATCTAGCCTATCAATTTGTTTTACGATAAAAATCAAAAAAAAAAAAAATTTAACTCACGAATTCGATTTGTACATCCTCAAATTCGAACTCTCATTCCAGCAATTTGACCTTATACGGAATTTGGAGTACTCATTGAGTGAATCTTAAGCTAGCTAAAATTATTCCTTTTTCCCCACTATGTCGTTTTTTGCTTTATACACACATTTAGTAGCTTTTCTAGCTATGGGTATAATATGTTTTTTTAATGTTAAAATAAAGTTTCGTCAGTCGTATTCACCCTCCTCAACCGACCTCTCCCATTATACAGCATGAATCTCTTGTGTATTGGGTCCTTTTGGTTTTTCTGTGTTAAGGTCGTAGGGCCCTTACTGAAAGACAATATGCATTATGAAGATCATCATCATTCGGTTAAAATCACTAATTGCAGCAAATATGATTTGGTTTTAAATGGGCATAATGATTTCTCTTTGATACTATATTTTCTTCTCTTTTATTTTTATCTAGAAAACCTATAAGTGTCTTCTAAATGTTTAATTTTTATATTTTTTATACACTTATTTAAATAGTTTTATATTTAAATAATTTTTAAATAATAAATTTTAAAATTAATTATCTTCTACTAATATAATATAATACACACAAAATTATTTTACCCTAATAAATAGAGTATGAAAAAAGAGTAGGACACGCCAGACTAGTAGAATATATATTGGAGATAGATATTACTATTACGCTTCGAGAAATGATCTAGACCTTTAATTACGGCGGTGTAGTTAGTCCAAACTAAGTTAGAGCCATACAAATGGACCTTACATTAGTAATTCACCTAAAGAATAAATCATTTCAAATTTTTTTATTTGAGAATATAAAATATAATTTGTAATTTTTAATATTTTTTATATTTTTAATCTCACCTAAAAATATATGATAAAAAAATTACATTTTAATTTTTCAAATAAAAAAATTTAAAAAATTCATTTCCAATCCACCCATATCTTTGTGTTGCTTTGGATGCTAAAAATAAGAACAAGTAGTAATCTTTGGGCGTGTAGTAATTAATTCTAACGATTGCTGCTGTTTTTTTTTTCACAAATTAATTACTGCATAAGTCATAAAATAAATTTTTTATTTATCAATTTAAATTGAAATACAAAATTTATTAATTTGTGCATTTAAATGTATTTTTAGTTATAAAAAAAACAAAAACAAAAATTATAATATTTACATTAGTACTAATAGCGAAATCAATACTGAATTTTTTTCGTAATTTTGTTATTTTGTTAGTGAAAATAAAATATTTTTTTCGTATTTTCTCAATCATTGTGAGTGATAATAAAAAAAAAAGAAAAAAAATTATTATCATTTTCATTCTCTATTTGCCAGAAATTAATTTAGTAATGGAGTAAAAAATAGTGATATTCAACTATATTGATATATAATGTGTTATCTATATATGTAAATTTATATGTTCAATGATCTACAAAACGCAAGTTACGTTTTGGATAAAAAAAAAAAAGAAGACAAGCAACTACAAAACGCAAACTAATTTGGCATGAGGACAAGTGGACAACCACATATCAAAACATATCCCATATCTCTTATATGCAGATAAGACCAGTCGATTGACCACTTTAGAACTATTCAAATGCAAGTTGCAATTGGCATAGTACATGGCTACATGTCCGATACATGTTAGAAGAGAAAACTGAAGGGCGTCTTTATAACGCAAACGCAAGTTTGGGGGAAGTGTATTTGTTTTACTAGTGAGGGTTTGTTGTTTTTGACTTTCAAAAGGGTTTCAGTGTTTTGGGTTGTAAGAGAGGAATTTGATTGCAAAAGAGGGAAGAAAAAAATAACAAAAAAGATAGTTTTGAGTGAAGAGTGAAATTTATAGAAAAAAATGATTCGAAATTTTACATTACCAAAAAATATATTATTGAATACCTAAATTATTCTCAATAGGTAAGGTTTTTTTTTTAATTTTTGCGATGAAAAAATTTATTTATTTGTATTTTATTTATTTATGTCTTAACGGTTAGTTTTAT
>NC_029775.3:84273213-84279730 GCF_000817695.3 Arachis duranensis | reverse complement strand
GTTGTTGTTGTTGTTGTTGTTGTTGTTGTGGCTATTTTTTAATATTTTTACTAATTCTATTGTTAACACTAATTATAGTTATCAAATATTATTAATAATTATTATTTTTCTTTTTGCAGGCAATCAGAAATTTGTTAACTAAAAAAATTGATCTGAAAAAAATTTTTAATGAGATAGCTGCAGCAGCACTAGCGTTAATTAGGTTTCACCGCGTTTAGTGAGTAGGCGAAATGAGAGGCCATTCTACACTCCTAAGTGTCTTGGTGGAACGATTGATGCCTGAAACCCACACGTTTCACCTTCCAGTCGGCGAAGTGACTGTGACGCTGGAAGACATGACATATATACTTGGCCTCCTGATTAATGGAGATTCCGTTATGGGTAAAACGAACAGTAGTCACCAATTCTTGGTGGAGAACTACTTCGCTTGTTTTGGTCGGTTGCCCGGTACAAACGATCACATATTGAGTAAGATAAATCTTGCATGGGTCCAGCGATGTAGAGACATTGAACCGTATGACACGCAAGAGTCCATCGAGCGGTACATGCGAGCTCACATTTTCTGCGTGCTCGGAACGGTTGTATTTTCAAATAGGTTGACCAATTCTTTGAACTCGAAGTTTTTGCCTCTACTTTGAGATTTTAACTGCATTCCACTATACAGTTGGGGGCAGCTAGTCTGACACATTCGTATAGGTCGTTGTGTTGTGTTGGGTGTGGGAGCGTATGCCGTTCCTGGCATCTATTCCTTGCAATTAGCTCGCCGATGTTGGTGTTCTACTTGCGCGCCGGTATTGTTTATCGTTGTTGTTGTTGTTGTTGTTGTTGTTGTTGTTGTCGTTGTCGTTGTTGTTGTCGTTGTCGTCGTTGTCGTTGTTGTTGTTGTTGTTGTTGTTGTTGTTGTTGTTGTTCTGATTACAACCATTCTAATATTGTTTAGATGGAGTCATTAGTGTCGGCTAACAAGATATACACGACGGTCTATGGCACACTTTAGGCGACAACTCGATGACATGGGAGTCAACGAGGTATGTTTTAACAATTTATGTTAAGCTGCTTATTTAGAATAATAATTTTACTAATCGGCCTTGTGGTTATTGATGTGCAATTTATATGGTGGCCGTATATGGAAGTGGTGGTTCCTGACGACTAGCCGTAAACTTGTTTTTGTGCTCCACAAAGTCGCAGTTAGTGTCATTCTAGTGTATAGAGTGGCACCCAACAGATCAAGTTACTACGACCTATTGCTGCGTCGATGGAGTTATGGCGGTCAGAAATAATGCCCATGCCATCAATGGTAACAACATATCTCCGCAAATTAGTTAGGAAAAACTCCCATGCGTTTGCCGTCTCACCATCGACGATCGCAAATGCAATAGGCATAATGTTTTGGTTCCCATCTTGTGCCATATTTTCTGTACAGTTGTGTGCCATCAACCTGCACCAATGACTTGCATTGTCTAAATGCTATAATACACGGATAGAAGCTCCAAAAAAACACGATGAAGAACACTTACACCTTGAACCTCCTCACTCTCACGATAAACGAGGATCGTTTTTATTTGAACACGAAACCTTGGCATCTTTGCAGTCATTGTTTTCAACCATACTGGCAGAGTCTGGTATGAAACTTTCCAATAACCGAAAACTTTTGCAACATATTTTTGCTTTACCAACCAAGTCTTGTGGTAACTTACAGTGTAGTTGAACCTGGATTGAACTTCTGCAATAATAGACTTCACCTTTATTGACGGGTCTGCTTCAACCAACGGCCTAATAGCATCTGCAATTGTGTCTGAGTCCATCTTGGCATGATCTTGTGAAATCGTCCATATGGTGTACGTGTGTTTGCCATTGTATCTTCTGATCTTCCAACAACCTTTCTTTTGAATCATACTAGCTCGGAAAAGCCAATCGCACCCTGCACCATAACCCTTGCATTTTACATAGAATGTCTGCGGCTAAAACTTATACACAGTGTAATCAATTCCTTTAGAGATAGTGCAACTTTTGATTGCAGATATCACCGACTTTCTAGAACTAAATTTCATTCTGACACTAAACTCACCATCTTCTGCCACAACATTGCCTTCACCTACGAACTGCGAACCACCGTTAGTTGGTCAAGGCAAATAAAAGAAATGGCAGTGGTAACTTTTATTAATAACCATAACATACCCATATTTGCATACTTAGAAAATTCCGAGCATGCATGGCTACGAGATCCAAAGTCTGCATAAAAGATGGAACACCAAAGGAGTGCTGGTTTACAATCGCATTTACTTCATTTTGCACCGCCAGATTGCCTGTCAAGTCTCCGTCATCGATTTCGTAGTTGGCTTCGAACTCCTTTTCACTACGTTGTTATCTTCTTTCCAATCTATATCCCCAATCTCATCAACAATGACCTCCTCGCCAACCGCGTCCAGCCCCATATGCTGTTCAAACTCAACGTACAACTCTATCATCGGCACGTAAAATCGGGTTTGTTGATAAATATAGAACATCAGCTACATACATGCTCGTCAGTGATGGGCGTTATTTGAAACTGTATCAGCCCACGAAATACTTGTACCGGAATTCCTATGTAAAATGTTGCTCACTCTTTAGGAAATGTGGCTTTGTATGTTCTCACAAAAATCACTTTGCAACTCTACAAAACTCATAGTGCATGGAATAGCAAATGAAAACAGACATTCACAAATAAAAGTCACTCATTCGTGTGTGTTTGGTATAATCTCACAATTAAAATACACTCGCAAATTTACAATATCTTTCATAATCTCAATTTCACTTAACCTGACTTTTTTAACACAACTATTTGCCAAAAGAACTCACAAGTATAAAATATATAAAAGAAAGAGAAATGAGAGTAGAAGTGAGATACAAATCCGGATGAATTGAGTTTCGTATTTACAGACAATATTCTCAATTAAAATATTATTTTTTTTGTACAAAATACGTTTTGCAGTTTCCAGTAAAAAAAATCTGCACATTTAAAATGCAACCTGTATTTTGGTATTTCAAAAAAAAAAAAATACCCATCTCACAAACGCAACTTGCGTTTAGTTTATTTGAATAACAAAAAAAAAAATGAAAGAACTGATACGAGTAAAATGCAACTTGCGTTTGATTTGTTTTATAAATAAAATAAAAAAATAAAATGAAAAAGCAAAACGTAATTTACGATTTTGATTAACAGCATAGCAGTGCAAATATTTAATATACTTCTATTTCATTGAGTTACCCATCATAATTATTTTCATATGTAAAAAAATTTGCCCCTATTTGAGCCTAAATTAATTGACAATGATATTTTTTTTCTTTTTTTATTCATTTTGGTTGCAGTGATTGAGAAAATATGAAAAAAAAATTGTTTTGTTTTCGGACAAAAAATGCAAAAAGTATTTAGGGCTTGTTTGGGTGAACTTTTAAGAAAAGATCTTTTTTCGAGTTATCTTTTTTTAAAAGATCTTATAGAGAAGTAAAAGTAATTTTATGTTTGGATATCTTATGTAAAAATGTCTTTTTATCTATCAATTATGTTTGGGTATAACAATATAAAAGTACTTTTTTGTTTATTTATTACATGAAAAACATCTTTTTTTTAAGGAAAAAAGATCTTTTAAAAAAAGATGTAAATTACAGCTTCTCAAAAAAGATTTTTTTTTATTTTACTAGTGCTTTTACTTTTACTACTAGAAATTTGTCAAACACGTTAAAAAATTAAAAAAGATCTTTTTTCATTGAAAAAAGATCTTTTTTTAACAAAATAATGGCGCCCAAACATGCACTTAGTATTGTTTTTGTTGTCAGTGTAAATATTGTAATTTTTGTTTTCGTTATTTTGCTAGCAAAAACACAACTACGTTTAAAACGGTAAAATCGTATATTATAATTTATTTGAGTAAATAAATAATTTATTTTATTTAAATATAAAGAAAAGCCTACGTAGCTGCTCGAGGTTTCGTTACTTTAATTAAGTTCCATTTGCTAACAACTTTTAAAAATTTGTCTAGGTAGTTCTAACTTCTGCGACTTGATTCTTGCATCTCAAGTTTTCCGTCCATACAATTTTTCCCTTGTCCTTTTTCAATAATTAAGCTAGCAAATGGATGTCTCATCTTAATATGTCTCACTTTAATTAATTAAGGTTAAGAAAGCTGGCGGCAAAACAAAATTATGGGCGCCATAAGCGTAGAAAAATATATAAGGTGATGGTGAGAACTGAGAAGCATATTCTTCTTCCACATCTAGCTATACTGTAGTTTATTTATGCTTGTGAATTGTTAGAGGCTTACTCTTTTTCTCTTATTTTATTTATTTATATTTTGTATTATTAATTTAAAGTTACTAATATTAAGTGTTTGTTTGGGCGTCATTATTTTGATAAAAAAATTTCAATAATAAAAGATTTTTTTATTGTTGTTTAGTGTATTTGATAAATTTCTAGTAATAAAAGTAAAAGTACTAAAAAATAAATTAAAATTTTTTTTTTTGAGAAGCTGTCATTTATATTTTTTTAAGATTTTATTTTAAAAAAATATTTTTTATGTAATTAATAAACAAAAAATACTTTTATATTGTTATACCCAAGCATATTTGATAAATAAAAAGATCTTTTTATATAAAATACCCAAACATAAAATTATTTTTACTTTTTTATAAGATCTTTTAAAAAAAATAACTCATAAAAAATTTTTTTTTTAAAGTTTACCCTAACAAGCCCTATGACTCTCAGACTATGCTCTGGAACATTATTCTATGTATATGTTCCCAAGGCCACGAGGTTTTTGACTGAAGCAGTAAAGTGCATGTGCGCTTGGGTGCGTTTCACTCACAAATTTCCTTTTGACTGTACTTGCATAGTTGCTGCAGGTTGCAAGTTGCTTGCAAGTTGCAACCATCCCCAGTCCCCATTACGTACTGGTAATTAAATTCCTTATGAAAAAGCAATTACAATATTTTAATTAACAAGACATTCTAAAGTCTAGCATTAAAAAAGAAAAAAAATTTTCTGAAGTCAGAACTCATCAGTACAGACTGTACAGTACAGTTCTGAATTTTATTTTGTCACTAATTAATTAATAATCATTAAAAAGATGATAATATCCTTCTTATTTTAATAATAATATTCTTTTTTATTTTCCTAATCATTAAACCGATAATTATGGTTGTCATGTATATTTATGAATCAATTTCATTCAATGCAACAATGTAAATGAATGAAATTAAACATCAAAGATAAAGATAAAAATTAGCTCGCATATTAACAATAATATTTGAAAAATAAAAAAAATTAGTCAAAATAGTTAAAATTTATTTTATTTAAAATTTATTAATTACGATTAAAATTAATAAATTTTAAATAATATAAATTTAGACTGATTTTTTATTATCTCTCTAACATACTTACATATTAAAACCAAATATTAAAGTTTAAAGAATAAAATTATTTGTGAGTTTAATTCAGCTTTAGAAACAGGTTTAAGAGAATAAAATTATTTAAAATTAAACGATGATGCTACATTACCAAATTATTTTAGTAATTAAATTTAACTAAGTTGATCTAATAGTTTATTAGCACTGTTTTACTTGAATTCTGGTAAACTTCAATAAGGTGTCAAATCAAACTTGTATCAAGATTTCAATTTGGGGAGCAAATACGATTTCTCTGAAAAAGAATGGGATCAATTTGGGAATTACTTAGTGTTAGTATCGAAACAAATTACATCGAACTATTGGTGACAAATTGTAGCAAATAAAAAGAAATACGTAAAATAAATGAAAGCGTAAAAATTGAAATTGATAGAAAACAAAATGCTTGAAGAAAAGAAGTACAAACAAAATGCGTAAAGAAAATAAACAAAAAGAAAACAAATAAATGAAAAGAAATGGAAAAGAAAAACAAAAGAAAATAAAAGATAGATTTCAAACACTCACATGTACTTGCACTCTATTGACTTTGATGAGTTTGGAAAACTCTAATTTAATTTTAATGATGAACAAACATTATTAAAATAATTAATTACAAAATTATTAATTTGATCTTAATTCATACTTGCTTAATTAATAATTTTGTTGTGCAGATTTTGAGTTGGGCCGAAAATGAAATTCTGGTGCAAGCTCAATATGCATATGAACATTCAGCCTTGATATTAATTTATTGTGATCATTGTGGCTGAGACAATGTAGTGTTTTAAATTGGACCGAAATAAAAGGAAATGTTGCTAGCCCAATGATTAAAATATTCAGCATTAATATGAGTTAGTTTCTTGTGGTTGAATGGAAAATAAACTACTTGGGCTAGAATGATTTTGGTTGCTCCAAACCCAACTGTGTTATATGCTTAAGATCCAATGCTTGATTTCAAATCCATCAGGAAAGCAAATGTTAACATTTGCCTCATGCTTCCAACGGATACAAGCATTATACCATGTGATGGATTCCAAATTTCATTAAATTGCCATTTATTGCATGGGAAACATGAGAGAGAAATTTGCAGCTGAATTGATTG
>NC_029775.3:84270268-84273039 GCF_000817695.3 Arachis duranensis | reverse complement strand
ATGAAGCCATCATCATCATGAAGCATCAAGGGCCAGAAATCCATCTTGGAGAGGAAGCCAAGAATGGAGCGCTCGGATTGATGAAGAGTGATGACCAAGGAAGGACTAGAGGTATTTGCATGTTGGTTTTTGCATTAGTTACCTCTTCTCTCTCTGTGGCCGAACCGGTTCATTTTGAAGGAAAGGAAGCTAAGCTCGGGTGTGTGTTTCAACTGTGAAGGCTTCACCTCTCTATAAAAGGGGTGAACAGTCATGGTTTGATTCAAGGAAAGAAAGTGAGAGTGCAAGGCACAGAAGTCTCATAGCTACCTAAGCTTACAGATTTTCTTCTCCTTCAATGTTTTCTATTTTGTAATTTTTCTGTTTAATTTTGTCATGTCTTGAGTCTCATGGAAAAAGGCAAACAAGTGAGGTTTGTATGAAAAAGCCATAGAGCGGAAAAAGGTAGAGAGTGCAAAATTAAAAGAAAAAGCCATAGATGTCTTAGAGTTCCTTTGTACATCTTTGTTGTGTTTCATGATTCTGTGGGAATTCCCTTGTAAGTTGGGTTAGCAGTTTACAATTTATAATCTGGATGATTATAGTGAAATTCCATCATTGTTATGATGGAGACTGGATGTAGGCTGCACTGCACTTAGCAACTGAACCAGGATATATCTGGGTGTAATCTTCTATCTCTTTTCCTACTTCAATTCTGTTCTTACTGTTCAGATGAAAAATAAAAAATGTCTCGTGGCTAGGGACGAGCTAAAAGCAGAAAAGTTTCCTCTAAGTCCAGCAAGTGTTAGCAAGCAAAAAGGGGGCTAAGATTCAACCCCCCTTCTCTTAGCCACTGAAACCATCAATTGGTATCAGAGCTTGGTCTCAAAGAGATCAAGCTTTGCAGCTTGGAGAAAAGATCCTCATGGCAGAAAACAGTGGCTCAAATCTGGTGTCTTATAATCTTACAGAAGGCCAGTCAAGCAACAGACCGCCTCTCTTCAACGGGAAAAACTATACCTATTGGAAGGAGAGAATGAAGATCTTTGTGCAAGCAGTAGACTACATGCTTTGGAAGATCATCCTAGAAGGACCACAGTTTCCTACTAACACAAGTGCTGAAGGAGTAATCACTCTTAAACCAGAAGCAAGCTGGACAGAAGAAGATAGAAAGAAAGTGGAGCTAAATGCCAAGGCCATAAATCTACTCAACTGTGCTATCAGCTTCGAGGAGTACCGACGAGTATCACGATGCATAATGGCAAAGGAAATCTAGGATAAATTACAAATCACTCATGAAGGAACCACCATCATTAAGAAGACTCAGATAGACATGTTAAACAGGGAATATGAAATGTTTACAATGAAGGAAGGAGAATCTATTGATGAACTGTTCGAACGGTTCAATTCAATTACTGTTGGCTTGGATGCTATGGGAGTAACTCATTCTGATTCTGTGCTTGTGAGAAGAGTGATGAGATGTCTCACTAAAGAGTGGGAAACAAAAGCTTTAAGTATTTCTGAGAGCAGTAATCTTGATTCCTTGACACTTGATGATTTGAGAGGAAATCTTCTTGCTTTTGAAAACACTTATTTAAAAAGGGAGTCAAAAAAGAAAGGAATTGCATTTTCTTCTGTTACTAACCCTCTGGATGATGAGTCCAGTGATAACTCATCTGAAATGAATTTGTGTTGTTTGCCAAAAAATCCAGGAAAATGATGAAGTTCAAAGGCAAAGGCGGCAGCTCAAGGAAAGTGAAGAAAGACCTCAGCAAAGTGACTTGCTTCAACTGCAAAGAAATGGGACATTAAAAATCTGATTGTCCTAAGTTGAAAAGGGAGGAAAAGAAAAAAGGAGGAAAGAAGAAAGGTCTGATGGCATCATGGGAAGACTTAGAAAATGACTCGGACAGTGATGAAGAATCTGAACTCAGATGATGATGATGAAGAATCTGAGACTAAATCACAGCACTGTCTCATGGCAAATGAGATAGATCAGGTATCATTTCAAGACTCTAATACTGAAGACCTTCATCTCATGATAGATCACCTTTCTAAAAAAATAAGATATTTTCTGACTAATAATCAAGATCTTGAACAACAAATTTTCTTTCTTAAAGCTGAAAATGATTTTCTCAAAGAAAAACTAAGGGATGCCGAAACTGCTTATGATCTTGTTGAAGAAAATAAGCAGTTAAGAGCCCAAATTAGAAGCTGTGAAAGTGACCATTCTGTCCTTACATATGTAGACTATTTTAAAAGAAATGAAGAGTTGCTTGAAGAGGTTAAAAGGCTTAAGGAAGACTTAGCCAAGTTTACACAAAGTTCTGAAAATCTTAATCAAATTTTGGCCAGTCAAAAACCTCTTTATGATAAAGCTGGATTGGGATTTTATAAAACTGATGAGAAACCATCCTTTAAAGATAAACCTTCTTCATCCAATGACACAAGGTTTCAAGATCCCACCTACTTTAACAAAACAGCAACTCCAAGATTTTGTAGATTGTGTAATCGTAGTGGTCATTTTTCAGTTCAATGTTTCTTTGGTGAAAGAATGATTGGTGATAAAGTTTACAAAGTTGTTTTTGATTACAATGATTTGGGACATAGGAGATGGTTTAACGTGAAAGGATCCAAGAAAATTTGGATACCTAAGGTCACTTAAGCTTATTTTGTAGGTATGCCTAGCATCCAAGAAGAAAGAAAATATGTGGTACATGGATAGCGGATGCTCTAGGCATATGACCGGAAAGACAACCTTCTTCATAAAGCTTGATGAATATGATGGAGGA
>NC_029775.3:84268195-84270237 GCF_000817695.3 Arachis duranensis | reverse complement strand
ATGGCTTGAAACATAATTTACTTAGTGTTAGTCAATTATGTGATTTGGGGTTTGAAGTTATATTTAAGAAATCTGTTTGCTTAGTTATTTGTGAGAAAACTGGGGATGTTATATTTGAAGCTAAAAGATGCAACAATGTGTATGGATTAACTCTTGAGGATTTAAAGGAACAAAATGTAACATACTTTACCTCTCTTGAATCTGAAAAATGGCTTTGGCATAGAAAGCTGGGTCATGCTAGCATGTACCAAATTTCTAAGCTAGTCAAAAAGAATTTGGTTAGAGGAATTCCAAACATCAAGTTTGATAAGGATCTTACTTGTGATGCTTGCCAATTGGGCAAACAAGTAAAATCCTCTTTTAAATTAAAAGATGGAATATCAACCAAAAGGCCATTGGAGATGTTACATATTGATCTTTTTGGTCCTACTAGAACTCAAAGTTTAGGAGGTAAACACTATGGTCTTGTGATGGTTGATGATTACTCTAGATTTGGTTGGGTACTTTTCCTTGCTCATAAGAATGATGCATTTTATGCCTTCTCCACCCTTTGTAAAAAAATTCAAAATGAAAAGGATTTGAAAATTGCCCATTTGAGAAGTGATCATAGAAGAGAATTTGAAAATCAAGACTTTGAAAAATTTTGTGATGAATTAGGGATTTCTCATAATTTTTCATGCCCTAGAACCCCCCCAACAAAATGGGGTGGTTGAAAGAAGGAATCGAAGCCTTCAAGAAATGACTAGGGCCATGCTATGTGAGAATGAAATTCCTAAATTTTTATGGGCTGAAGCTGTGAACACAGCATGTTATATTTTGAATAGAACAATCATTAGAAAAGGGTTAAAGAAAACTCCTTATGAGCTATGGAAAAGAACCCCTCCAAATCTTAAGTACTTCCATGTTTTTGGATGCAAATGCTTTGTTCTTAACAATAAGGAAAACCTTGGAAAATTTGATCCAAAATCCTATGAAGGAATGTTTGTTGGATATTCCACCACAAGCAACGCCTATAGAGTTTATCTCAAAGAATATAGAACCATAGAGGAATCCATACATGTTACTTTCTATGATTCTAACTTAATTCCCAGTACTGTAAAGGATAATGATTCAAATTGTGAAGAAGATGGAACAAGTAAAGAAATTCCCAAATCTGTGCTAAATGAAGAATCTGTCAGCCCAGTTTTGTCTCGTCAGATTGGAGGAGACATTTCCATTTTGTCTCCTAAGTAGGCACGAGCAACTGAAACAGTGAGACCACTAGAAGTTCATCAGAGCTCTACACCTGTCCGAAAGCCTAGAGAATGGAAGTCTATGAGGGGTTATCCTCATGACTTCATCATTGGTGATCCCTCTCAAGGTGTAACAACAAGATCCTCCACCAAAAGGCAAACCGAACCTAGCAACTTTGCTCTCTTGTCACAAATGGAGCCCAACAATGTCAAACAAGCTCTTGATGATCCATCATGGGTCAAGGCCATTGGTGCACGAATTTGTGATTCGCGCAACTAACCAGCAAGTGCACTGGGTCGTCCAAGTAATACCTTACGTGAGTAAGGGTCGATCCCACGGAGATTATTGGTTTGAAGCAATCAATGTTTATTTTATTGATCTTAGTCAGGAGGTCAATAAGATGATTTGGATTTAATTGTAAGTTAAAATAATAGAGAATAATAGCGTTACTTGTTGTGCAGTAATGGGGAATATGTTGGAGTTTTGGAGATGCTTTGTCCTCTGAATTCCTGCAATGTAATATTTAACTCAATTGTTTGTAAAGCACGTCTACGGCAAGCTGCATGTAGGGCGTCACCATTGTCAGTGGCTACTTCCCATCCTCTCAGTGAAAACGTTCCTATGCTCTGTCACAGCACGGCTAATCATCTGTCGGTTCTCAATCAAGTTGGAATAGAATCCATTGATTCTTTTGCGTCTGTCACTAACGCCCAGCCTTCAGGAGTTTGAAGCTCGTCACAGTCATTCAATCCCAGAATCCTACTCGGAATACCACAGACAAGGTTTAGACTTTCCGGATTCTCATGAAT
>NC_029775.3:84267287-84267645 GCF_000817695.3 Arachis duranensis | reverse complement strand
GTTTTGGGCGTTTAACTCCGGATCATGACGTTTTTCTGGCGTTTAACTCTAGACAGCAGCATGAACTTGGCGTTCAACGCCAAGTTACGTCGCCTATCTTCGCACAAAGGATGGACTATTATATATTGCTGGAAAGCCCTGAATGTCTACTTTCCAACGCCGTTGAGAGCGCGCCAATTGGACTTCTGTAGCTCCAGAAAATCCATTCCGAGTGTAGGGAGGTCAGGATCCAACAGCATCAGCAGTCCTTTTTCAGCCTAAGTCAGATTTTTGCTCGGCTCCCTCAATTTCAGCCAGAAATTACCTGAAATCACAGAAAAACACACAAACTCATAGTAAAGTCCAGAAATGTGAATTT
>NC_029775.3:84263183-84264741 GCF_000817695.3 Arachis duranensis | reverse complement strand
TTCTGCTGTTTTTGATTCTGTTTTTAATTTTTATGATTTTTTCGTGACTCTTCATGATCAAGTACCTAATAAAACACAAAATAACAATAAAATAAAAATTAGATAAATAAAATTGGGTTGCCTCCCAACAAGCGCTTCTTTAATGTCAATAGCTTGACAGTGAGCTCTCATGGAGCTTCACAGATGTTCAGAGCATTGTTGGGACCTCCCAACATCAAACTTAGAGTTTGAATGTGGGGGTTCAACACCAAACTTAGAAGTTGGTGGTGGTCTCCCAACACCAAACTTAGAGTTTGACTGTGGGGGCTTTGGTTGACTCTGTAGTGAGAGAAGATTTTCATGCTTCCTCTCCATGGTTATAAAAGGAGAACCTTGTGTCTTATAGTTTGCAATGTCTGCAAACCACAGAGCTTCCTGAACAGCAAACAATTGCTCATCCGGAAAGGTTTCAGAGATCTCAGTAGGAGGGAGGGATGCTCCTGCTATTGGTTCTATCCAGGACAGGTGATCAACTACTTGATTCTCTGTTCCTTTTCTGTCTCTTATTTCTATATCAAACTCTTGCAGAAGCAACACCCATCTTATAAGCCTGGGCTTTGAATCCTGCTTTGTGAGTAGATATTTAAGAGCAGCATGGTCAATGTACACAATCACTTTTGATCCTACTAAATAGGATCTGAACTTGTCAATGGCATAAACCACTGTAAGCAATTCCTTTTCTGTGGTTGTGTAATTTTCTGCGCGTCATGTAGAACACGGTTGGCATAGTAAATAATGTGTAGAAGCTTGTCATGCCTCTGTCCCAATACTGCACCAATAGCATGGTCACTGGCATCACACATTAGTTTAAATGGTAATGTCCAGTCCGGTGCAGAGATGACTGGTGCTGTGACCAGCTTAGCTTTTGGAAATAACTGGTGCTGTGACCAGCTTAGCTTTCAGGGTCTCAAACGCCTGCAAACACTTTGTGTCAAACACAAATGGCGTGTCTGCAGCTAGCAGATTGCTCAGAGGTTTGGCGATTTTTGAAAAATCCTTTATAAACCTCCTGTAGAATCCTGCATGCCCCAGAAAGCTTCTGATTGCCTTAACATTGGCAGGTGGTGGTAATTTTTCAATTACCTCTACCTTAGCTTGATCCACCTCTATTCCCTTGTTTGAAATTTTATGCCCAAGGACAATTCCTTCAGTCACCATAAAGTGACATTTTTCCCAGTTTAAAACCAGGTTAGTCTCTTGGCATCTTTTCCGAACAAGTGCTAGATGATCAAGACAGGAGCTGAATGAGTCTCCAAATACTGAAAAGTCATCCATGAAGACTTCCAGAAACTTCTCCACCATATCAGAGAAGATGGAGAGCATGCACCTTTGAAAGGTTGCAGGTGCATTGCACAAGCCAAATGGCATCCTTCTGTATGCAAATACTCCAGATGGACATGTGAATGCCGTTTTCTCTTGATCCTGGGGATCCACTGCAATTTGATTATAACCTGAATATCCATCCAGGAAGCAGTAGTATTCATGACCTGCTAGTCTTTCTAGCATCTGGTCTATGAAT